>NC_088284.1:35675003-35975316 GCF_036013445.1 Caloenas nicobarica
CCACTAAATATATTTTCTAGTTAGTTCAAAACAGAAAAAAATACTATTTTCCGTACAGGGACATGAACAGGTGTAATATTAATTGCCTGCTCTGGTTTTTTAGTGGAAATACTAAGGAGTGATCAGTTTTATTACTTTTCTTAATAATAAAGGTTGATGCTCAAGGGAATGCTCTACTGGAGATGCATTTGATAATTTTCTCTCTCTTACAAACAGAGATATTTTAATGTTTTATTTTCTCCAGGAGTTTGCTCTTACAGTTTAGCTTTGGTTTGCATTTGTGAAGGCTTAAGGGAGATGTCACGATTTTCAGAACTGCTGAAAAATCAGGACCTCCTGGTGCAGTTGTTGGCATGGGAGGGTGCAGGATGCTTTCAAAGGGCGGGCCATAGATCTGTTCTTTTCGCTTACAAGAACAGGCAGCACAGGTCTTTTCTATCCCCATGGACCACTGGCATCAGGTGGGGAATCAGCCCATCTGGTGCAGCCACCCCAGCCCGCTCTGCCCCTTGGCTGGGCTTGCTGGGTTGGGCTGAGCTCTGCCCAAGGGTCGGGACAAGCTCGCCTCTGTCTGCGAGAAGTGGTACTCGAAAAGCTTGGTTTTATCAGTGGTTTGAACTCCTTAAGCTGAGTCTGACAAGTGGCGATAAAATACGTCACTGAGTCTTTCGTAACACTCGCAGGAGAGCGCTGTTTTCTTGGAGTCTGGAAATATGAAGGGACTTGGTGTTGCCAAGCTCCACTGATCGGGTCTTCAAAATTATGAAATAGGGAAGCTTGCAACGTGTACTGAGGGACCAAAGAGTTCTCTTGCTCCTGGAAATTCATTTAATATCATGATTCCAGAAGCCAGAGCATCAAAGAAAATACCTAATGTTATATAGTCTTGTCATAAAAATTATACAAATTAGCAACACTGGCACATAGGAAAACTTTTCTTTAAAAGTATAAATAGACATTGCAGTAGCTGGCAAGTGATCTTATGGTGATTCTTAAGTTATCTTCAAAAAGGCATATCTTTTTATGAGCTACCACTTAACAGAAAAGGTGACCTGATGAATAAAGCAATAAAGAGTTTATAAGCTTTGGTGTTACTGTTCATTCATTTTCTGGTGTGTCAGAAAAAACAAGACATTCCCTGTGAGCAGACAGCATGGGAAACTAATGGTGCGCCTTCAGATGCCAAGCCTATTTAGTGATGGGTTTCTTGCAAATCAGCCTTTGGATTTATGTCATGTTTTAAACAGATTTATTCATAGACTATGGTACTGGAAAGCAAGGTCAGTGTAGAGTCCATCCTGTATCTATTAAAGCACATGGTTGAAAAATGCAAGCAGACATCTGCATCTGCTTTGCATATTTAAATGCAAAATTAAAAAAAGACAAAGCATCTCAGGTTCTGTGGGTCCTTTAGACAGCGTGTGTGTATTTCTAAGAGGAAACTCGGAATAACTTTAAAAATTGAGAAGTGCTAGGGCAGCATGAGAGGGAAATTGGGAAGAGTGTGACTGTTGGGCAATAGTTTTTTAGAACTATGAAGAATATGAAGAGCAATGACATTGCAGTTTGATTCTTGAACTTTATACAAGAAATTTAGGCTGTCATCAGTAGTCAGACTGTCACTGGGAAAAGAAGTGTAATCTGCATATTTTTTTTACAAAGGAGAATTTTCAAAACTTGTCTCTGACTGTCAATCCTATTGCATTTTAAAGTAGGTATGAAAGCTACTGAATCAGGGCTGACCAAGAAAAAAAATACAAAAAGTGAGGGTCACTCTGAATATGCTGAGAAGGTAGTTCCACAGTTACCAGCATATCTAGCAATGACCCTATTAAAAAAAAAAAAAAAATCTTACAAAGAACTGGGAATTCATTCAGTAAATTTGCTGCAAGTACATTCGCTGTCTGGTGAGTGGATTTGCAGCAGCTCTGTGCCTGCACCAGCTAGGTGCTCTTGTAGAGCAAACTGACAAGGAACGGCTTTTTAAAACCCTTGTGTGTAGGCACTGGAATATAGAAACAGGAGGAGCATCATCATGGCTCAGTGTACAGAGGTTTACCAACTGGCACTTGGTGATTTGTGCAGAAACCCTATGGCTTTGTCAGCACAGGGCTCTGCCAGGGTGAATAAACTGCTTTTTATGGTCCTGTAACAAACTCACTCCTTTGATGTAGGCTCACTGTTTTATCAATATATATGAAGCCTGCACACAGTAATACTGTTCCTATGGAATATTCCAGGAAATAAACTGATTTACTTGAGTATTTCTGTATAGAAAGTGAAAAAGAGTATAAAAGCTCTACACAGAAATATTTTCTGGTGATGTTTGCAAATGAATCAGTCTTATGGATGTTAGAGCTATTAAGATTTTGCACCCGCTTTCAAAAACAGGATGTAACATCCAGGTAAAATAGATATGTTAAACTGATGCTAAGTGGTATCTGTCTTCCTTACAGAAGGACCAAATATTTGATAATTGCTTGTAATGAAAAAAACTCTCCTCCTTCTGCTCAGGTAGAAACCATACTTGCAGCCAACCCTTGTACTGTGTGAACACTTCTGAAATAAAGTCATTTAGTGGGAATGAATTTCTTACTGGAATTCACAGTGGTTGGAAGGTATTATTCAACCCAGTCTCACATAGCTAATTTGCAGCTCTTTGAAACTCCTCGCTTTGGAGAAGTAACAATACTGTAATTTTCAGGGTTTGAAAGGAGTGGGGGGAAACTATAGACCCTGACTCTATGGAAGAAAGTTCCCATTGCCTTTAATAGCTTCTCAGATCCCCGGGAGCTGCAGAAACCTGCCGTTATCCCGCACATGGAACGATGACTCTTCAGAGCAGCTCTGGCTTATGAAAGCCTGGCTTGAGGACGTGCTGGGGAGAGGTGCGTGGAAACCGTGTCACAGCCAGGGGCTGGCCGTGCTATTCCTGGAAGTCGGCAGGATGCAAAGGCACGTTGTTCGCGTCTTCTCTCCCTTCTTTATTTCTTGTGCAGTGGTGTTTTGGGAAGCAATAGTTAAGGACGCAACCTGGCAGCCCTGTGCCAACATCAGGCGACTCCATTTCTGAAAAAGTCTTGTTGCAGCTTAGCTGCAGAGGTCTGTGCCCAGTTTACCTTCGGAGCCAGGATGACAGCACTGAAAGGGTCTGAATGAAAAAAAAACTTCTCCTGTGAGCTGGCCAAAAAGGTGCTGTTCAAGCTTGCGGTTCAAAAGCAGAAATCGTTCTTTCTCGTGAAACAAGAAGGGATAAGGAAATATTTCTTAGCTTTTTTTTTTTTTTTTTAACTCCCTTTCATTTTAGAACACATTTTTTATTTTTGTTACTTGTTGCACATAAAACTTACTAAACTGCCAGATTTAATCTGAATGCTAGTTACAATAGACCTCAGCATTTTTGCATGCCTTTCGGAGCACAACACCTGCGCTCCACAGGGCTGAATTCTCCACTGATATCACTGGAGCCATCTTCTACAAGGTAAACAGAGACTCCAGACATGCCTGGCTGGAAATGGTGGGAAGAGTTTCCTCGTATCGGGCAGTTGTTTGTACTAGCTTTATCCTTATCAGAAAATTCAACAGCAGTTACTTGAGAAAAGGTACTTTTCTTTTATTTGTCCAGTGAGCTCTTGTATTTTATAGTCAGAAAACATCTCAAAAAGCTTTTGTCTGAAAGGAGCAAGGGAAACAAACACCTTGTGTGTACAGATGTCATATGGGCAGCCGGAAAGGAATTAGGAGAACTTGCAAACCACTGCTGACAGGGTTGAGGTGGGAAGTGGGTTCGTGTGTGAAGGAACAGTCTGATGCGTGTCAAAGTCCTGCAGTCTTAGTGCCTCAGCTAAACTTTTAACTAAAAGGAAAAGAGAGGTGAAATATCCTGTGCTCTTACTTGAAATGCCTTTGCTGTTTTCATTGTTTCCTGTAGTAATGCACAGGATATCCAGCTGATTAGCCACAGAGGGCTATGTGATCTTCACCAACATCTGCAGGAACCTTGTTGGACGTAATCTCTTGCTGAATCTACAGGAGAAACTTCTACAGCTTACCAGTAATTGCAAATAATGGTAGAAACTGTGCACAGGTGAAGGTGACAAAGATCTGGTCTGGTCTTACCATTTTTTTGCCAACCAAACCTTTTCAGGTCTCTTGTCTTTATCTTTTATCTACCCATATCTTCTTTTCTCTATATTGCCGTGTCCTTGTTCTCCAGGACATAGATAGCTAAGACTCATTATGTGCATTGATCGCTGTATGAGTGATCTTATTCTGAAGTGGCCCTACCTCAGCTTAACTATGCATGACTTGGAATATTTGTATGTTTTAACTATCAGCTTCAAATTCATGTCTTTCCTCAGTTGTCTTGACTTTCCTCAGGATCCCAGTATCGACAAGGTCCTAATCTTTACTGCAGTTCAACCAATTCCTTCCTTCCTCTGAAGGATTAATATTTCAAGGCTTTCTCCTTTCTTCTCCGTGGTTGCAGTTGCCTTTCTCTGTACATCTTGATTGCAGTGGTGCCTGCTCCTCCATATTGTTCTTTCTTTTGTTTAGTTTCTGACTCTACCTCTTGTTTGTTTGCCTTTGTCTTCCAGTACCTGACAACATCTCAGGAGGTCTGATCTTCAGGCTCTTTGATGCCTTCTGCCATCAATCTTTGAGGACAACCTGAATCATCTGAGATTTAGGAGATCTCTGAGAAGCAAACAACATCGTTATTTGCTGATCCCCATTATATTAATAAACATAATTTCTTTGTAAACAGTGAGCCTGGCATAGAGAAGAAGCATTATTTACGTAAATGTGAGGAAAATGGGGATGGAGTTCAGGATTTTAGTTGGAGTTCCAGTTGCAGCTGGTTCTTAATTTTTCCCCAGACCAAAGCAACTACTGCTAACTCAACCAAAAAAATTAATGTTGTATTGAAGGAAAAGACTTGCATTCATTTTTCTGCATCATTAAAAATACTTTGACCAATAAATAACATGCTAATATGAACAGAACCGTCACTAGCAGAGCTGTGATAGTAGTTAAATCATTTTTAATAAAGCCTGTTCTTGCAGCAACAGAAAGTGTTAGCTACAGTGTGTGCTTGGGAATGAGTGTCAGAGGAACCCGTCATCTGCAGGTCTGTCTGCGTGATTAGCTGCAAAACTTGTAGCTTTTAAAGCTTTTCTTTAGGTTATTAACCTCTATGTACAAAATAGGCAGAAATATCCAGCAGCGCATCTCCATCTTAAAAGAATGGGTGCTTTCCTGTTCTTCATCTTAATAAAAAATGGGTGCTTTCCTGTTGGCGTCAGAGCGAGTGTGAGTCTCACAGCAAGAGAGAAATACTTGCTCTTGTGAGGTCAGTGGAAAAACTCTCACTAACTCTGGTTTTGTTCCAGGTTCTTGCCAGACTGCTCTGAACACGTGTGCATTTATCCGGGGTTGAAACAGCTGGGGTGCCCTTCACTGCTCCCTGCCAGAGTGGCCCGCGCTCTCAGCCCTCTGCGCTGGCAGCAGTCGGAGCTGCCTCTCGCGCGGATCCATCTCCTCTCGCTCGCATCCGCATCAAGGCTGCTTTCCCTCCTCTGCTGAAAGCTGGAATTCAGAAGTTCTAGTGCACACGTGGGCTGTGCGTGTCTCAAGAGCAGTGTGTACCACTTCCCGGTTTGGAAAGCCTGTAGTTGTTTAAACATTTTTATATTAACTCTGGTGCATGCATAGCTTGCTGTTTCTTATGTTGTTTTTAATGGTGGGCAAAGGTGAAAGTAGGGATGGAAGTAGCCCTTTGCTTGAAAATAAATTCTCCAAAGGGAAAGAGAAATGGAGGATGAGAAAAGTGGGAAGAGTCGCATCACCTTTCATGCCCCAGGTTCAGCTTGGAAGTGGATCCCAGAAGCAGTCCAGCTGGAATCCCTAGTGAGCGAGGCTGCTTCAGTGCATTAACAAGGAGTGTACCCAAGATACAGTTGCTCAGGTCTGGCGAGAAAAAAAATAACAAGCACACTCTCTGGTACTCTTTAAAGTTGCACCAGTTGCAGCTGGCACTTACTCAAACCTGTCGTCACTTCGCTGTTTTCGCTAAAAGGTAAAGGCATATGCTTTGCCCTTGTTTCATCTGCATAACTTTTTATAATCTTCTAGTAAATAAAAATGCCACTTAGGTTCCAAGAGGCCTCTGGTCACAATGCTGGGTCTTACGGAAACTCAGATTTATTAGCTTGTTTTAACATGTTGATTATTCATCTCAAACAGAGTCAACAAACTTCAGTGCAGAAAGTCTTGAGAAGGGAGCTGTGTAACTGGATAACTAAACTTGTTAAGATGCAAAGAATGAAGTTCAAAACTGTTGGGGGGAAAAAAATGAAATTAAGATATTCTGAAAGTTCGTTGATATGAGAAATGCCATGACCTTCCTGTGTGCGATCCTTAAAAAAAAATAAAATTCTTAGTCGTTGGTAAGGGAGGCTTTCCAGTTCATTAGGCAAAGAGAAAAATAGCAAAGAAATTGGAGTGTGAGGGCTATATGCAATGTGCATTATATTTATTATTTATTATTTCAAGGGGAAAGGCCTTCAAAGCTGGCTTAGCAAAACACCATATTATTAAGCACTGCAAAGGCTGAAAATGTACGCTTTCTAATGAGAACCACAGAGGATAGGTGTCCATTGAATTCTTGTAAAAAGCATGTTCTACCTCATTTCACTCTCACAGCAGAGGAGGTCGGGAATTACACCACCAAAGCCAATACCATTGTTGGGTATGAATCAGTCTGGTGGCAGGTAAGAATCTTTTATTTCAATGAGAACCTAATGTGGAATTTTCCTGTAGAGCAGAATTTAAACAGCCAGAGTTCCTGCATAGTTTTCACTATTGCTAGTGTAGTATTCTTTGCTGGGACTAGCAGGATGTATGTTTTTCGATATATTGAAGCTTCAAGTACTTTGTTTTGTTCCGCTGAAAGGAGCACCATGTTGGTAAACAAATGTCTGTGAAGGCTGAGGTTTTTCTCAGAGCCTCTGAGCCTGCAGAAGTGCTTTCTGCAGTCCGCCAGCATTGCGTCTGCTGCACGTTTCTGAACGCTCTTTTTGTGATTGAAGGGATTTTATTAAATCTGGCAGAGTGAAATAACCCGCTGAAATCAGAGTGCACTAATTTAGTAATGGGGGTTACAGAAAGCAAAAAAACATGTGAACAAGGGCATGATGCAGCTACGCAGGAGAATTCCCATGTGGATAAATCAACCTTCTTTAAGGCTTACAGAACTTAGAGCTTTTTCCTGTCCTAGATACCCAGCCGCCTGTAAGATAGCAGCAAGTGTTCTAGAATTACTACAATGTTTGAACTTGTAATGATAATAACATGTTAAGTACTGGTAGACAAAAGTTATGTGGGTGGACTATCATCATCCATATATAATCATTAACCCTTTCCTGTGTCTATGGGAATCTCCTTTTTAGCAGTTACTTCAGCTATATTTTTAGTATGGCGTCTTCTATGATTTATTCATTCAGAACATCAATTTCAAATTAAATCTCTCTGCAGTTGTTCTTTTTCTTCTCAAAATGGACACCTTGTTTTTTATAAGACAGATAGAAGGACTGCATTGTCTAGTTTCACTTCCAACAAGTTCAGGATTTTTAGACTAAGCTAATCCCAATTAATTAGTAATTTGCTTCAGCAAGGCCAGCATGTAATTCAAGCTTTCCTTTACTGCTGGGTTTTTTCTCACTGCACCGTACACCTGCCTCCCACCCCCAAATCTCTGCAAGTGTTCACAGGCATATTCGGCCCTCAGCCCATATGGCACAAAACCAATTGTCGACCTTCAAACGCTCTGCAATCTTTTAGAGAGCTCTATAAAGAGCCTTTTCAGCAGGGATGAGAGAACTGCATTTTTATGTTATTGTCGGTATAGCTTGTTTTAATTCCCATAGTTTACACTAAAAACTCTGACACTGACCCAACTTTGCTAGTCGAAATTTATTTGCAAAGAGTTTTTGGCCTTGATTTAGAGACAGAGCAATAAACTGTAGCCCAAGGGTTAAGAGAGATTAAAATTAAGCAGGGAAAAGGGAGAATTGTGCCAACTAGGAAAAAGGGGGAATTTCCAGGGAACAATAACATTACCGTACACTTACCTAGCATCCTTAATTTGATTATCTTAAAGCTCATTATGAGAATTAATGGACCCTCATAACTTCCTTGTGAGGCAGGTATTGCATTACGATACCGATTTGCAGATGAATAAACAAAGGCTTCTGCAATCCTGGAACTCTCAGCAAAGTCATAAATATTCTCAAGAGGAAATTGGGAAGAGGTAGTAAAAGATGAGCTAATGTAGCGTGGACTGGTATCTACCAATGAACCACCCATGCAGTGTTCAGTCTTAATTCGGCATGGCTGCCTGGCATTCCTCTCCTGGAGAAAATTGGCTTTGAATGTTAAGAAGAGGATGCTGAAGATCCCTCCATCCTAAAAAAAAAAAAAAAGTTTTGAGACCTGGTATTTCAGTGAGCTCCTAGCTTGCTGCTGAACAGCCACTCCAGTCCTGCTCTGCCTTTCTGTCCTGACACTTTGTTTTCTGGTTCCTTCAGTGCAATACAATTGAGTTAGTAGTGGCCTGTCTCTGCTAACACTGGGTTTGACTCAGCAGTCTGAAAGGAATTTCTGACTTCTGTATTTGGCTGTGATTTATTCTTTGAGGAGAAAAGATTTGGAACTGGGAAAAATCATACATTTCCCAACCTTTAAAAAAATAAGCCGAAAGACCACCAGTGGGTGACAGCTTTATATCTCCTGTGTTTGCCCCTACTGGAGAGTACAACTAGTGAGGGAAAAATGCTCCACTTACATCTCATCATGAAGAGCAGGCTTGACTTGCACTGTGACTAAGTGCTTGATCCCTGTATGCCAAAATACATACCTCCTAATTGACATGAAAGCAGCTTCTGACTTGGTATTTAGGATGTAACACAGCTCCTAGCACAGGCTTCGTTTCCAGAATAAAGCACATTCTTTTCTACCATGCATGTTAATGCATTGTCCTTCTTCCTTCTCCTAATAGCCCGTGAGATTTGAACTTGGAGTCAGCAAAGCAGAGGCTTTGTGAAGCACAAAAGAACACCAGGTTTTTATCACATCATGCCTGTATAAAGAGCTGTTCAACCATTCAGTTGCTGCTTGTATTGTGCAGCTGTTATTCTGCTGCTGAGAACATCTTGCTGTCGACACTGAGTAGTACCTGCAGGAAACCCTGGCACACTGAGCTTTTTAGGAGGAGCTGGGCTTGGGCATTTGCCAGATCCCTGCATGCAGAGCCAAGACATTTTCTCCCCCCATGCCTTTCCCATTCCAAAATCCTTGTTATTATTCTTACTTATTTAGTAAGAAATTTTTTTCTGCCTGCCAGCATCTGTTTTGGGGTTTTTGACAATGATGTCTTCCCGACCTGATGAAGGTCCATGTTTCTTGTCTTCCAAACCCACTTCTCCAAAGCTGACAGTGGGGCTGTGATGGGTGATGGCAGCGCTGAGCTGGCTGTGTCCTTAGTGGGGGCATGCAGTTTTCTTGCACAACGGCCCTTTCTTTGCTGAACTGATGGTCAGTATCTGGTCAGCCTCATCTATTTAAAGTCAGCCAAGCAGGGATCCCAGTGCTGGTGGAGAGGGTGCTTTGTTTGCTTACCAGTTAACAGGAAATTCAACTGTTTCCAATTAAGAACAAACAACTGTGTGAAGACAGGGTGAAGGAAGTGTCTGAAACCCACAGAAGAGAGAGAGGTCAGAGATAAGCTCAGGCTCATTCAGCCTCCAGGGCTAAATTTGGCTCTGTGAAACTGGGGATACAATTCCCACTGTAGTTCAGGACTGAAATTCTTCTGACCAATTAATGCAAATGGCTATATTTTTAGCCTGGCATCCTAAAGAAAAAAAGGCTTGTGTGATCATACTGTCTGTGTATACGCATTTGCCAGCTCCCAGTAACTTGTGAGTTTTTGAATTGGCTTAGCCCGGACTGCATGACAGTGGTTTTGCATGGTCCCTCCTGAAACACCGTGCAAGCAGGTGAAAGCATGTGGCTTCAGAGGGGCGAAGGGCATGTGGAGAACTTTGTCCTTTTAAAGACATCAGCATCAGAACACAAATTCCTAACAACCGGGCTTCTCTAGTGTTTCGTTAGTAGTAACGTTTCCATATAAATAAACAGAACGTTCCTGCTGTAGGGTTGTGTGAGGCTGGTTTTAGTATATTGCATTTCACAGTGCCCAACACATCGTATAACATAAACTAGCAGACTAGCTAGTGCAGAATATGAATTTCCTAAGTCCTGACCTGCTGGCTACCCTCCCATTTGCTTTATTAAATTAAATGGCAGTTTCGTCTGCCTGCGTTTTTTCAGGATCAAGACCCACACTTTGTGTATTTTTAACAGTTGGAAAGTATAGCAGTACAAAACTCCTGATCTTTGCCATATGGGTTACTAACCTTGTGCACCTTGCATGGGAAATATAACCCTATTAAAATATGACAGTATTAGAAAAAAACATGCATGGAAAAATGCATGGAAATCAGTGAGTGTATGCAAGGATCAGCAATGTGTTGGATAACAGCATGGATGGCTGGTAAGTGATATACCAATGTCAAGTATCTATTGTATGTGCTCAGCACTTAAATATTTATATTAATAAATATATATATTTATATAGATATATAAATATAATATAATAAATATTAATATAAATATCTCAAATATTTGTGATTTGTTTGTTATTTTTTTAGTTGTTTTTGAGAGGAAGAATGCTGAAGGTATGTCATCTTTATTTCTGACTGGATCCTTTAAATCCAGTGGGAATCTTTTCACTGACTGAGAGCTGAACTGATCCCTCGTTTTAAAAATTAGCCTAGTCTTTCTTTCACTTCGAAGTGGTGTAGCAAACATTTAAAACCCTTGAAAGTACAATTTCAGGCTGTAAAATGGAGCATTGTAGATCCCTTTCTCATGTGGAATTGATTTGATGTCTGGGACTGCCAAATTCCAGTCCGATACAAATTGCAACAGCTGAGTTACGATTTTTAAACCAACCCTGAAGATGAGGGATTTATGATGGTTTCATGGGAAGGGTGTTTATCTTTGCAGCTGTATGAAAATAGAGGTCTATTCCATTTAGATTTATCTACCCAACTCCCATGAGACAAGTTAGCTACATGTTGTGTCGGGCTTTCTGTATAATATCCTTGCCCCCTCTTATTTCTTGCAGGTTTGCTTCCCTCTGACAGTGCTTCTCCCCCAGTCCTGTCCTTCCCATCTTGCTCTTCTTCCATTCCACCTTGAGGCTTAGAGGTCTTTTCCCCTCCTTGTGGGCCATTTGTCAGTCCTCTCTGATGCATCCGCTGACTGAGGTGTACGATGGTGCTCTGCAGGAGGACGTTTTCCTGTGCTTTTATAACAAGTCCCTGTGCTGCAGGCAGGCAACAGACACAGTGACTGTATAAATCAAGCCACACATGGATACACACAGGGAGCTGGGCCCAGACTCCAAATCCTTCATCTCTGAAACATAAGGACAATTCTCATGCACAGGCAAAATTCCTTTGGATCAGTAAGTCTCCAGGTTTTTCTACTTTGGATCTCACAAGAGTGATGTTGTTGTTTGGTGGACCACCTGCCTTCCCACTCATGATCTAAAAGTGACCTTCCCTTTCATTTATGATTAAATCGCATCTCTCAGACAACCACAGTGTTTACTGACAGTTAGATGGCTTGTGACAGAGAGGTGCTGGCAGAAGTAGTGACCCATGGGACATAAACTGTTAAGCTGCATTTGGATGTAGCCATAGCATTGGGACCTGTAGTCTTCCTGTGAACCAGCTGCTGGGAGGGTAGCATCTTTTCCTCCTTTAATACATGGCATCAGTTGACATACAGAAGATTTCCTTGTGTCCTTCCCTCTCCTTGAATTATTTCTGTAAGATTAAAAAGTTGATGAGTTACTAAAGGAAAAAAATAACACACATCCATGAGAGCCAATTTCCAAGCACAGACTCCAAACGAAAATCAGTGTGATACACAATGATAGCTTTAATGATGTTTCCTTACTCTTTCAATTCCTTCCATCCAGCTGATGTCCTATTCTTATTTCCATTTTCTTATGAATCTCCCCTGAATCTTTTCCCTTTCTTGTCCCTTTGCCCATAATTGCGTTCCTTCACTTTTAAGATGCTTTTACACATATCTGCATCTGTCCTTCTGCCTCACAGTCTTTTTATAGCTATTCATTTTGAAATGTCCTTTTATCTTTGTATTTTTTGCTCCGTCTCCCACTCACCAATCGTTTCTCTCCCTCCATGCCCAGATGCCATGACAGCTCTCCCTCTCTAGTCTGCTTCACCCGTCTGAACCTCCAGCTTCTCAGTTTTCAGTCTTTGTTCTCTGCTTCCCAGCGCCTGTAATCAGGTCTGCTCCTTCTTTTCCCCACTTTAGCCTTGCTCTTCCCCACTTCTTTTCCAGGTTCTTCCATCTGCCCTGTGTAAATATAACTGTACCTTCAGCCACTTCTGTTCTTTAGTGTGGGAAATCTTTGTAGGAATCCGAGAGTAGGATTTCATCCCTAGTATAAGATACATTTTGGAGGCTGTGGTGGTGATTCATGCCTCCTTCTCACATTAGGCCCACTCCTTTTGTTTACCTAGGAGTCCTAATAAATCACTGGCACTGGAGGACATTGGACATTTTGGTTTTCCATCGATGGATGTTACTAGATCAGTATCGCCTTGAAAGCATCATAGTACGAGAACAGATGAAGACAGCAGCCGTGTAGTAGCGGGATGTGGGGAGATGCAGCCAGCATCAGCACAAAGGGTTGTTGGAGGTTGTAGTGCTGCCTCATCTCTCTGCATCTTCACATATGCTCAGGTATATTCATAACCCTTCTGTGTTGGCTTTCACAGTAGTTTCCACAAGGCCTAAAACATAGTCCATGTAGGAGCACTGCTTGAATTTAATCTCTCACTGTACCCACCACTTGGTACTATACTGGCTTGTACAAATGCCTTAATACCTTCTTCTGCAACTGCTCCCCATAGTGAAGTCAATAGGATTTCTACATGCGGAATGAATGACGAACTCCACTACTTTAGAGTATAAACACTTCCCAGGAGTAGGGAGTGCATCTCTCTGTGTCTGTACAGTGCCAAGCACACAGCTGGTGCTCAATAAATAATATATGTATAGGCTTGGTAAGGAATGACTGTTCGTCTAGTGCAGCTGAGGTGAAACATCTTTTTGTAACGAGCAGCAATGCGTTATCACTTCTACTGGTCTGTTTTATAATTTAGGCTTTAAATGATGAAAGTATATTAGCCAGCTAGTTGAGGGGAAGCTCATTTACACCGCCTTCACACAACATGTCCCATGTTTTAAATGACAGGAAGGATAGCTAGTTCTCTACATCCGAATGCATAGTGATTAAACTGTCTGGGCACCAGCAGTAGGCAGCCATCGAACAGATCATTATTAAGATGGCTATAATTACAGAGTCAAAGCAGCCCCTTGCAGTGCACTGGTAATCTGCTTTGAAAACTGAGGGCACAAAGGCATATCTCCTTTATATGTTGAGGCACAAGCTGTGCAAAGTAGCTGCATATTTTTATGTTACGTCAGTCGTGTCTTAAGCTGTTAACTGCTTCTTTCTGCTGTTTGGAAGTTGGCCTGTTTTCCTGGCCAGGGCGATCTCAGATAAGTGCTGGGCAAAGGGCTGTCTGGAAAAAAGAAAAAAAGAAAGGGTGAGTATAGCTATGACACCTCCACAAGAGCTCTCATGGTATTGCTTTAGTCATTAGCTGAGTGGATACTTGAGCTTAATCGGTATCAAAGGGACATACACAAAGTCATCTATTTCATTAAGCTAATTTGCATGACTCGGCTTACCAAGAATCAAATTTTCATGTATTGTCCATCTTGCTGTCAGCAAAATAAGGGGAGGGGGAGGAGTAAATGGTAAGCAATGCAAGACTGAGATGTAGTGTTTATTCCTTTTTTCAGAGGTACCTGCTAGTCTCTCAGGAGCCTTCATTGCTTTTGGATACCAAACATACAGACTAGTAAGCTTTATAATGTTTATTTTTAGTAACCTCTACTTAGAAATCAAACTTACAGAGCTTTATTAAGTGCAAGATCTTCCAAACAGTGTATAGTTAGGCTTTTAGCTGCTGCCATGGTTGAAGTGGAAGGTGTTGGTTTGGGAGAGGGTGATGGGAGAATTAGAATGGTTAGCTAAAACAGACCTTCAGCCTCCTCTGGTCCCCAAGAGACATCAGTGGAGTATTTTGTGTGTAGCTTCACACAACACTGGAGTCCCAAGGGAATTCCTGCTGCTGTTTATTTTGTACCAGATCTGGCTGTGGCTTTAACAGAAAGCTGTAATGTGCTGAGATGCTGTTCTTGTTCTTCTGTTTTGTCCCCGGTGTTCATGACACTGTCTTCCTTCAGTAATTAATTTTTTGTCTGCCTTTCTTTCTCTCTCTTTCTTTTTTTCTCCTTCTCTCTTTCCTTCTTTCTTTCCTGCTATCCTTCCAGAACAAAGGTAATATTTAATATCTTCCTTTCCATTACTGCTAGAATTGAAACTTAATGACTGTTGAGTGAAACCATATTCTTTTAGTTTTATCATCTGGTAACTGTTTGCATATTAAACTTTCAGTTTGTCCAAGATACTGTGACTGAGGTTTGCTTTAAAGTGTGAATTTGTCGTGATGATTAGATTATTCTGGTTAAGCCCAGCTGTTCGTGTCTAATAATTAAATGTAATTTAACCTGATTGATTAGGCAGAATGGAGGAAGACTTTCATAAGACAACTGAAAAAAATTGGGGCATCATTTCTCTTGTTACCGAACCAAGACTGAGTGGTGAATTCTGCAGTCTGCTCCCAGACCTTGCTCAGGGTCTTTCAAACATCAGTGTTTCTGAAGTCTGCTGTTTAAGAAAGAGTTTTGATAACAGCCCTTTTGTTATTTGGATAACTTTTGTAAGTATCTCTAGAAAAAAATGTAGGTCTGACTGATCAGTTGGTAATGATGGAAAAACTAAACAAATGCATGACTATGAGTTGAATATTTCCAGTGAGATGAATCATCATGTTTGTGCTCCTTGAACTGCAAAACTGTGTTCTGGAGCCGTGTCCCTTCCGAAACAGAAACTGCAAGCAGTAACCCATCTGTCTTGGTGAATGCATCCCATGTCTGTGCATGTGTGAATGCTTTGGTTTTTAAGGACTTGATGCTGGACCAAAGTCAGCAATTGAATGCTTTTGTTTGAGCCCAAAACATTGATCTGACCAGTTTGGGATGCTGGAAGTCAGTTATGGAGGCCGTTATGCTATAGAAATGCTGTCAATATTTTTACAGATTGGTAACTAAAATTTTTGCATAGGAAAAGAACATGGCTAAAGAAGATGTGTGTTTGAATCAAGAACTGCAGATGGGAACAGTTTTTCTCGTACCTCTGAAAACTGAAAAAAGCACCTTTATCCACATATGTATGTGTTGTCCATGTGGACTGTAAGCTTTTCAGGACAAGGCCTTTTTTTCTTAAAAATTGGACAGCATCTAGCATTCTTGTGGTAAAACCCAACTTCAGGAAAAATAACCGAAAAGTGCTCCAGTGCAATAGCATCTTCTGCCAGTGAAGATACCTATTTTTTTTTTTCTTTCTGTTGGCAGTGCTACTTTAAGCTCAAGCAGTATTTTGCTATAGGGGTTGTAGCCCAAACTTTATAACCTCACCAGTGGCAGACAGAAACTAAGTTACAGTCTTCTAGGTTATAGCTGGGTCCAGCCAGCAATAGAAGTGATAGCATGGACCGGACTGCTTAGTGCACTACTTTGTTCAGCTGATGCAGGACATTGTTTGGCTGTCGATGATGTGCAGTTGCTTTGTGACAAAGCAGTAATCAGTAATCAAATTGTATTGTAGAAAATCATCCACTCATCTATTGTATTGCTTTGCAGAGTCAAAGAGAAAAGGGTATAAGAAGGAGGAAATGTGGAAAAGTGCCTGTTGCTGAGTAAGTTCAAAGGAGAGGTTTCTTATCCTTACATTGAAAACCGTGTTGCCTCTGAAGTTGCATTTGGTTTTGCTAATTAGAACTGCTTTATTTCAGGCCTGTCATAAAAGAGAGCATACCTTTTGACTGCATTTACATCAGAAATACCTTAAAAGTGGCATATTGGAAGTGAAAGTTTCTATAGAGTTCATGTGCGTTGGTTCATGCAGTACAATTAATCCTACCTGAGAGAGATCTAGGCAGAAGGGCCATGTGGAGGATGTGTGGCTTAGCACTTTTGTCCTAGTGCGTTTGCTCTTGCACATTGCTAAGCGTACACAGCAAGAGAAGAGGCTGAAGTGGAAGTTGTTATAAAAAGATTCTCATCCTCATTTGCATTTCCAGTCAGGAAAAATTCTTCTGGATGACTGTGTCCTGCCCCTGGGGAACGCACAGCAGGGGTGACCCGCTTCATTCCTGGCGGAGGGAAACGCTTATTTTCATTTGGTGGGCTGAGGAAAAAGAGGGTGCCTAGCTCTGTCAGTTGAGAAAGACCATGGAAGTTGATCCGTCTCCATGACAGAAAAAGAAGGAACGTGTCTGGTGAGCCCCAGGGGGAAGCAGCTTCCGCTCCGTCTTCTTCATTGTTCTATCACGGTTTCTCTGTATAACACTTGCCTTCAGAGCTTACCAGCGTTCAGCTAGGAGAAATAATGCTCCAAGTCAGCTTTATTAAAATGTACATAAGAGGTGTATTCCAAGTTTAGTCACCCTTGGATCATCAAGAGCTGTTTTTTTATTTATGTGGAGCACTAGCAATCTTCTTAAAGCTGTCCAAAAAAGGAGGGAATATACCATCTGTCCCCATGAGCTTGCAGCAGAAATAATGTTTTCAGCTTTTGGGGAACGTAAGGGTGTGTGTGAGTAAGGGGAGTAATCTGTTCTGCTGTAAGGAAAGCCAAATCTGTTCTTGCGTGAGGAAAGCCAAGTCCTTTTACGAGGGAGAGTCCCTGAATGTAAGTGCTGGGAAGGGGTAGGATTGTGGGGAGCTCCCCAGGATTGAGACAGCGAGCATACAAACGTTTCTCACAGCCTCAGCAGGCCAGCATTCTCAGCCTCACAGACCAAATCCATTCTTTATAAAAGCACTTTATTGTAGAGTGTTGCCAGTTTGCAACTTCGTCTTGCTCATCAGAGGTTCGTGTTGCCCCTCTTGTCTAGATGCTTCTCCTGGCAGACCATGCACAGGTCGTTTTGTCCTGTCTGGGGCAGTAAGTAATACTTTCAGGACACTGAGGAAATAAAGGATGGTTATTTGCTGAGGGAAAAAAATTAAGGAGTGAAGTTGTGGTAGGCACTGGTATTCAATTAGGTAATCGTAAATTATCAGTGAATTTCCATCTTTTTCCCATTTTTTAAAATATGTGAGAACGTAGTCTTTGTTGTTGTTGTTGTTATTATTAACAATAATAATAATAATAAAAATTTGTTCTTCAACATCTTCTAAGAATGGCATTTGTTCTGTGACTGGACATGTTTCTGACACCATGTGCGGTAAGCTCCTTTCTGGGCGTTTTGTGAGAACATCGAGAAGCTCTGGGCTGTTTGTCCCACGGAAGTGCCTCTGTGGCTGGTGTCTAGGAAAATCTGTTGCTGACAGTTCTGAGGCAAAGTAGGTGTCAGGTGACAGGGTCCCTCTGAGCTTCAAGAAAAGATTTTGTAGGTTAAGTGCTTTCTTTCAAAGTTACATTCTTCCACTAGAAGAGGGGAAATGTCTGAAGGGATGTACCTTAGATGTCTTTGTTGCTGCAAGTCATTGAGAGAGGTCTCTTCCAAAAAGCTTTTTCACTGAGCCATCACACACCATTTTGTAGGTGGTATTGCTCCTGTTGTTCAGGATACCAGAAATTATCAATGCATACAGCCACAGACACTGCAAAAAAAGACTTTTTCACGAGCAGAGATTGAATATGGGGGCATGCACATGCCGATAGTTTCTTACTTGAGGTAGTGTTGTTTACCACAGAAGAATAATACCGATGAGATTCTGTTTTGAATTTCTCATAGGCAAATTTTAACAAGAAGGAATACAGTGCTAAATATGACCAAGACCATCTAATTTGCTTACTCTAAGAAACCAAGAACTCAAACCAAAAGGAGAATTTATTATTTTCAAAGATTAAGTGTAACCTCAAATTTCACAGAAGTTTGGATCCGGTATTTCTATTTCCTCACATTAGATAGGAGACTTTGCCCAAAAGCCATATAAGTTGGTAGATTTTAACTGAGTCTTTCTGTAAGTATGTGTACTTTTATGAGGATTTAAGTATTAAATGTACGCAGTGCTTTGTAAGTGGAAGGCTTATAAATAGGTAGAGCAACACCACTCTTGAGCTGATGCAGATGGTATGAGCTGTAGAGCAGCTATAGTTCTTTCTGAAGTCTGGTGGGAATCAGTAGTCCACAATAGCAGATGTCAGTGTCAGCATTTCCACTGGCATAAATAAAAACAAAGCGATGCCCTTTAGTTGTAACTGCTAACAGTGTGACTCTGCTGCAGGCTGGAGAGTCACTGCTCTGCGGTGCAAGGGAGCATAATCTGTGAGACATCATTCATACACGTAGGCAAGGCTTGACATGGGGCTGCCAGATTGGAGTCCAGTTGTGAATGTCACACCTTGATGGCAACCTGGATCCCTTCAAGCTTTTTTAGTGAGTTCAGCATGGTCTGTGCATACAGCCTTCAGCCTCATTGAAAAGTAATTTGATTTTTCTGGTCTAATGTTTTTTGTGCTTTTTTTTTTCTCTTCTATCTGCTGGCAGGAATTTGAATCTTGGCTGTAGATCAGCTCTTGGCAGCTGATCAGCTGAATGTCCACGTTATTGAGGCCAACCCAAAGTTAGAGGAAACTCTGCAGCATTTGATATAAATCATATAAGCAGCAGAACTGCAGAGTAAGAAATAACAGCAGCAGTTTGCCAGCTACTCTGTCTTCTTCCCTGTTCCTGCACAGAAATTTCTGTTCTGTCAGGCAAGCTAGGAAGGATTCATTTGGTTTCAAAACCACCTGGCAGTCTTGTTAAAAACCCATAACTGTGTGTGCCTACTTATCGAGCAATCTTGTTGAATTCACATAGATGCACTTGGCTAATGAACCATTGCTTTTCCTGCATCTCCCACCTTTAAGGAATTAAGTTGCAGAGGCTGGGGCAGAAGAGGAAAAGATTTGGGAATAGATGGTGTGGTTGTCTGAGAAAGCCTTATTATTTTGGTTAGAGCCAAACTTTCTTCAGTGAACGCCAGAGCAAGAGTCTTCCCATCCTGGTGGATGTTATTTAATCACTGGGATGATGCCTGCGTTCTGTCTGTTGCATAGTGTAGGGTTTTTTTAAACTCCACAAAATTAGCTGGAATATTCATAATGATGTTTTCAGCATCAGTCATTAGCTGTGTGCTGTTGCCATAAAAATGACTTCTCTTCCCGTGTATCTCATTATTTGCAGTTGGAACCTGAAGGCAGCCGGTCATTCCCAAAATAGCCATAGGAAGTGTGAGCAATATAGAAAGGTCTTTGTCTCGCTGTGGGGCTTCGGGTTGCATAGCTGAGCCTGCCCTAGCGCAAGGCCTGGAAACAGGCTGCTGTCTCCTCTGGGTTGTCCTTCGCAAAAACCCTGCTCATGGTATTGAAAAGGCAGGGGATATTCCCTGCAGAAGAAGAGAATGACTTTGCCTTGCTCTGCCAGTGAGCCGGGGAACAGATTAGAGGCTTTTCCTATCCGCAAGGAAGGTCATCCATCATGCCCCATTCAGGCAGTCATACTCAGTGGGCTTGTTCTCTTCTTGCTACACTGAACCTTTTTCTCCACAGCTTTTCCAGAGAAGTAAAGCACATAATAACAGAGCTATTGCTTTTGTAACTTGTACTGCAGGCATTTTGTCAATGCTGCTTTGACTTCCTTTTCTGTGCTGTTCTAATTCCCTCACGCTGTGCTAAGAAACAGGTGTGAACAAATGTGTAAGGATGCTTGTATTCTTCAGTATGTGGGTGAATGCATGTCAGGAGAAGAGAGCAGTGTATTTATGTGGCTTATCTCTGTCTAACCGTAGGGGTTTTTTTTTTAATTTTTCTGACCCACATCACCTCAATTTTAACTTTACCCTTGAAATCACATCAGATAGTTCCTGTTTCCTCTCAAAAACAGACCTCCACTGTTCAGAGTGATCTTGCACTGTCCTATTAATTACAGGAATTGTGACTTTTATGTTCAGAGGTTAATTGATGATATCTGCATATAGCATTTTCCCTTAAAAAAATAGAATTACAGTAATTAACCTTATGTCCAGGTTAACAGACGGTATCATTTGTCTCAGCAGTATCCTGAAGTAGGATTTTTCTTATGTATCTGTTGGCTTCTTGCTTTGCCTTCTGTTTTCTTCATAACCCTGAAGTAGTGGAATGAAGAGAAGAGTGAAAAATGTGTCATGTTGGCATATTGAGGTGATCCCTTTACTCAAAATGCATTCTTTAGAATAGGGTGCTTTCTTGTATTAACTTGTCCACAAAGCTGTTTGGATTATCTGTGATGTAAAATTTGGGAATTTCTTGGGCATGAATCTAGGCAGAGCATGGCTCTGAGTCTGACACTTGCAGCTAGCAATTACTAGCAAACTGCAGGAACTGGATTATTGCAAGCATCACACTCATCTCAGAGGAAAAGCAAACTACATAGATTTTCTGTCTCAGAGTCAGATTTATTCCACTCCTTTAAGGTTTCCAAAAATATCAGCAAGAAGTATTGGGCAACAAAGAGTAATCATGAAAGATAGAGAGAGATCTATGAAATTTCTCTAACGTTTTCGTAAAAAACATTTCCTGTGATGTCTGAGCCTTTTAAATTTGGGTGAACATCTATGAATGTATGGGCACATGTGAATGGGTGGACGTCTGAGGGAGAGAGATATCAGAGGTAGTGCTGAGAGACAATGTTCCCAGTCAATTTTATTGTTTTCTTAGCACTCAGAATCTTCTGCGGGTTTTTTCCCCTACCTGCTCGTTCTTATCCACAGGCATCTTTAAAATTTCCCTCAGGGCTTACATTTGTTTTGTGGACATTTTTCACTTCTGCGGTAATCTATTTCATGCTCTTCTACAAGGTGCAGAGAAACTTGAGAAATCTGATTTCATAAACAAATTAGGGGCTGAAATTATAAATACATATTGATGACTCTTTGCTTACCTGCATTTATTTACCTGTCAGGGACAAATATAACTTATCCTGATGAGTTTGCCTGATTTCCAGAGGGAAAAGCCTTATCTTTGTTTCCACCTGTAAGGATCAGCTTGCCTGACCACAGTGTGTCTGCATGTCCTCGTGCTGAGCAGCCTTCCCCAGAATATGACGCTGACATTTAGCCTGAGTTTTCCTGCTGCTGTGACTATAGTATTGCAGTGTGGAGCAAGTGGTGGCCTCCCTGGAGGTGACTGTTGGGGTAAAGCACTTTTGGGTAGTATGGTGTCCACAGCTGGAGTAGTTGGTACGTTAATGGTAACATCTGTTCTTAGCGTTTGCAGCGTTACGGTAGATTTCATTCGCATTTTGAGGGTAGGGGGTGTAGTTTGGTGTTGTACCAAACCACATCATGCCCAAGTTGATTGGTGACTTTTGAAAAAATACTCTGAAAAAACTTGCTGTTTCACTCAGGTGAATGAAATGAGGTTAATGGGTCAGTTTCTGCATAAATGGATTTAGGGCCAGAACTGGCTAAATTGCACAAAAGCTAACCATTGTTCTCTGATTACTTAACAGCTGACTTAAATGTGAGGATATGTATTTTTCTACTGTTTTATGACCTTAAAAATTGACAGTTTCATTTGAGATAAATGGGACAAATTTCCTGAAGAATACAGCCAGGGCTCATGCATTAAATGCATGAACGTTTCTTGCATCAACAAAAAGTAAAGGAGAATTGTTTGTGATTACATTGAGCTTCAAACACAGTAGTATGTTCTATGGGATCCTAACTTATTCTTCAAAGTTAACCTATGCCCTTGCATATTTATCTGATCTGTTTTGCAGATGTAAGAGGACTGGAAATTAAGTTTTTCTTCCTGGTTAGAGGGTGAAGAGGGACTACAATCCATTTAAGTATGTACCAGCAGTGAAAGGAAGCACATGCTAAGTATCTGAGGGAATGTGACCTGAAGAGTTGGCTGAGCTGTAGGGATTGTTTTAGGATTACTGCCCGATCCCAATGTTAATGTTTACAGCAGGCATGTGGCAGCTGAGAAAATGTCTGCAGAGCGGTGTCAAACTTTTAATCAGTGACAGTTGTCAGTATTGCCGTGAAAACGTATCGGGCATTGTGTTTCACCTTTGCTGTCTAAAAGGGGAGGAAGACAAAGGGAGACCACATTTCTTTCCCGTTACAGCTTTGGGTCACCTGCAGCTATGTAATTTTTATTCCATCCATCAGATGAGAGAATAGAAGGTCAGTTGACTGGCACTGATATTTCCCAGGCAAAGTGGGGGCTGGGGAGAGTAATGGCGTTGCTGGTAGTGTATCTGTTTTCTATTAAGCATTCTGAGATGAAACAGCTAAGTATATATTAGAGATGGCGTTCTCCCCTGTCAAAAGGCAGAGATTGCTACATTTAGTTCTTAAATCAATCCAAAATCTTGACAGAGGTTTGCTGAAGTCCCTCAAATAATCAATAGAACTATTTTTATCTCTTCAATGAGTGAGGCTTTTAAAAATAATAAAGACATCTTTGTAATGACCAACCAAGCTGTTCCAGAGTTAGGTCTGTTGCTCTCTGTGGTTGAGAGTGGTGAGTGAAAGGGGTTATTTAGACATTGCCTTTGTTCCATTCTGCAGGTCTATAACCCCAAAATAAAATTGCAAATGTTTCTGGCAGTCATTCTCCAGGCACAGATGGCTTTCCTCCCAGTTTTGGCAAGCCTGATTTCAGTATAAAACTGAGCAATTATTAGAAAGTGAAATATTGCATGATATAATACCACTGCCGCCACCATCAACATCGTGACAAATGGAGCGTTCATTGTTTCTGGTGCCATGTGAGAGAGCTAGTGCCCCTGCGTTACCTCTTCCTCTAAAACCTGCACTTTTGCTGCTGCTGGTAATGCATAGACAGAGGGATGGAACAGAGCAGATGCTTTAGCAAGGAACTGTGGCCATTTTCTCATTTGCGTTGGCTCTATATTTCAATGCAAATATCACTGAACAGGTGGCTGATGAGGCCCCCATGGACTATTTACAGTAAAGGTTACAACCAAAATCGATAGGCCTGAGATGCTTCTAATTCCATCTGGGAGATGTTCATCTTCCATCTGACTGTTCCCTCTCTGAACAGCAGCATCCTATTAACACTGCAGTCATCAGGGATGTCTCACTCGGGTCAGCAGAAGGTTTCTCCTATTTAGACCTCCATTTGTTCTTTACGTTTTCTTTTTGCACTGCACTGAATCGAGCAGTAGTGTTGATCTTGACAAGACAGGTTGCCAGCATTAAGCATGCTGAGTTTTGCCTACTGATTTGACACCTGCTACTACCATTCGGCAGGCCGAGGCTCATCAGTGCTGCCTGGGGGTTGTCCAGATCTTTTCAGCTTATCGCTTACTGAAGCAGGAGGTAGTGATGTTACGTATCATAGCTGACATTATTGCGCGTGATTTACAGCCTTGTGAAATTGCAAACGAGGAGAGAGAAAAGCCGGTAAGTGCTCACGTTTGCACAAACCTGGACAAAATAAGCAAGTATCCCTGAAACTTGCTTGAAAAGTAGTTTTTATTTTGGCCAAAATTTTATTTTAGATGTGCGTTTTTGCAAGTCTTAGTGGGAAGATCCGTATGGTCCCTGTATCTGTGCTTCATCTAACTAGCAGTGAAATTTGTATTGTTCTTTTTAATGAAGGTGGATGCTGTTGCTTACTATATGAGGCAAAATTGCTCTCATTGGTGTCTTTCCCTTGGGCCTAATCGTCACATCTGGCATGCAGCCTACAGCAGCTGGGCAGTGAGTAAGCAGTACTGAATCCAATTAAAATGGTAGTAAAGTGTGTATACCAGAGGGCACCCATGCATTTCTCTTATGGTCAGGGAGAACTCGCTGATACAAAAAAGATGAGAGGGAGTGTGTTTCATACACATAATATAGGGTCAACAGGGATGCTGGAGAGTGGGAGGCTTCCCCTGGGCACTGCCTCTTTCTCCCCACCAGCATTCAGGAGGGACCTCTTGCCACCACATGATCTGAAGGAGTGCAGGTGAGTATCCCAATGCAGCCTCCCTGTCATAAGGGCCAGCTACCTGGAGTGCTAGAGTGCTTTTTTGGCTACATGAAATGAATGGCCAGCTGTAGAGACAACAGGAGCAGGACAGGAGAGGAAAGATAGATGGTGGCTGCACCATCAGCCACAAAAAGATACCGGAGGTTGGTAGTGGTGATAGGCATAGAGTTGGCATTGAGTCTCTGTGGCCACCTGCACCACCATTCAGGTGACTGAGCATCAATCATCAGAGAAAGGACAACACAAGCAGAAGAGCTGGGCATCCTGGGCACTGTCCTGGCGTGTGCCAATTCAGTTGTCACGTCTGGCACTCCGTGCTGTGTCTTGCTGGTAGCCACTTGTGTCTCCTCTCTCTTGAGCTCCCCCAGCACCCGCTGAGCTTCTGTTCCCTCACATCTGTCTGAGGCCCTTGGCACCGCTCAGCCTGGGCATTTTGCATCGTCCCTCCTGCTGCCAGGTGCAGCCGCACGAGGTGGCCGAGCAGCAGCTCCACCACCCAAACAGGCGTAGACAAAGGTTGTTCTCCCAAACAGCTCTGCTGTGCCGGCCTGACTTTCCTCCTTTCCTGGAAGCTGCAGCCTGCAGGTTGTATTCCTTTCTTTTTTGTAAGTGCTGATGCATTATTCCTAATTCCTTTCTCCGACTTGCACAGAACTCTTGTCTTTCACTTTCTAGGAACTGTGAATTTAAAGGGGTAAATAGCAGTAACGGTGTCTTCTACTCAGGGGTTTCCGAAGGCATAGCCAAAGGAGATGAAGGATGCTCGCCAGCATCGCATGGCAAATCTGTACCACGGCAGGGAACAGCAGTCAGGCCGTCCGGCGGATTTCTGGGCTCTGTGGCAAAGCATGTGTTGTGTAGATCAGTATGTGCTTTTTATACATGGGTAGATAGATCTTGCTCTGGAAGTCTCTTTCAATGAGACACTGAAGTAGGATTTGGGTTTCTGATTCACTTGCATGCCTTTAAATCTCTTACTGCAGCGGAGTCTAAAATATTTTCGTTACCTCTGTTATGCAACTCAAATCAGTTTCTTCTCTGCTTTTTTTGTGGTTCTTTTGTTTTTCCCAGGGTAGGAAAAGCTGATTGTGATGGGAAGTGCTATTTGCTGAGTATTTCGAGAGTCATTTCACAGAGGCTGCTACTTTTTCTCATCGTACATTTTTCCTCATGCAGTAGTTCAAATTCATACGGCTTCAGTTTTTTGTTTCCTCACTGTTTGGTTAAATGTTGTTCCTTCTTGCTAGATTTACTGTCTTTTTGAAGAATAAGTCATTTCTACATGTTTGTAGAAACAAAAGAACTTGTTTAAGATAGTCCTGGTTTTTATGGCCTTTAGATTCTGTGGTCCCGCTTCATGCATAACACAGACCATTCAATTTTGTCTGGTAATTCACACATTAAGCTTAATAATTTGTGGATCGAAGTGCAGCTGTTGTGTGTGAAGACAACCCATCATAGTATAAAGAAGGTTTGTAATAAATGAATATAACAAGATCTCTCCATTACTGAGCAGGCTTACTGTGCCATGGGAAAATTCTGACATGGTTACATACCTTGATTTTACTTGGAGTTCCAATGGGGTTAGTTGAACATACAGTGAGGCCAAAGCAGCGAGGTGGGAGGTTTTCTAACATGGAAGAAAACCCTTTTCTCTCTGCTGCCAGCCCGACTGAATTTGTGCGTTTATTCCTCTTGATCTGACACAGAAATGACTGAGCAAGCCAAGACGGGGGAAGAATGGAGATGCCGGTACAGCAGCCTCAGGAGGGAACCAGCAACTGGTTTATACGGCCAGAAAGCGCAGGGCAGCGAGGAGGAGGAGGAGGAGGAAGGGCAGGGCTGGAGGGTGAATCTGGCTGCGCTGGAAGAACTGGTGGCAAACAAACTGCAGTATGGGGACACAGCGAGATCCAGGTGGTTGAGGAGAGAAGCCAGGACCCCGGTGCCACTGTAGGGAAGGAAGTTGTTTATGGATGTGTCTATGCTGCCATTGCTGTTGCTGTTAAATTTGTTCTCAAGATTAAATCTGGCCTTACAGTTTTATGGCGTTTACCAGGAAGTTAGCTGTTCCATTCAGCATGTTTAATGTGATTTGTATAACCCTTCTGGAACTTAAAACTGTAAATACAATAACATGGTTAATAGGGTATTATGGCCGCAGCCATGTAATCATTTCTTTAGCCAAGCACCTATTCTATATGCATTTCCGCCCAGACTGTTGTTCCCTAAATGCTAAAAATATCAGACAGCAAAAAGTAGAGCTAATTATGGTGCCTTCATGTTGGCTCAGATAGCTGTGGATAGCCATGGTGGAGGGCACTTGGCACAGAAAAATCAGACTTTTCTCGGTTTGGAATGATTGTTACTTTCTAAACTTCAGAAACTCCTTCATGCCAGCAGCATGATTTTTACGAAATGAAATGCCCCTATGTCAAGTATCTGGGACAGGAGGGGAGGGTGTATGTGTATGAATATGTGTATTTATATTTATACATAGTCTTTGAGTGAGTAAATATAATAGCAATAGAACTATATTGCACTAGTGTCCAAACATCCTACATGGAGGTGGTTCACCCTTGGGCTGTAGTGTACACAGGAAAGTTTATTCCATGTAGGAAGGCAAAACTTTGATTTCTATATAGGTTAAGAAATCATATGGTTTATTTATACTGATCATAATATAACAAAAAAGAGGGAACACATAAGTAACCAGAACAAGTCGTCTTACATAGATGTTTGAAACTGTCAACTTCAGAAAGAAGAAACAGAGCACCGAAGTATCTTGCGTAAAGTTATATTTGCATTGGTCTTAAGCATGAAAGAAGCAGATTAGTTGGGTTTTTTGTGAAGCTTGGAAGAAATCTCATCTACTCCACCAACTCAATGGCTGCAAGTCATTGTGTTAGACATAGATTATAAAACATGCATTTGGAGGGTTGTATTTTATTAGCATGTTTGCTAATGAAAGAACGCCACCAAAACTCAGTCTTCTTGTCACCAGTAGCTTCCCTCAGCAGGAGCACTAATCATGTTTTGAAGAGGGAGAACTGAAGTTCTGAGAGCCAGTTCTCTCTCAATCAGTATGGCTTAATGCAGGCCAGCTTGAACTGCAGTGGTCTATATTGACTGAAGATCTCTCCATCCATGTTTGCAAAACTTTTATTTGAAGTCAGTGTCTGTACTTGCAGGGCGTCACCATCTGGCTACTCATGCTTCATCAGACACTGCGTTCACAAGCATTTTTGATTAGAAAGTAGTTTCAGCACAGTTGCAAGTGAGAACATTTGCACCACTCCCAGGAGCCCAACCAGAGATGAGTATTTGCTGAAAAGGAAATTTGTGCTAAAAATAAGTGTGACCTTCTCGAATCAGCACTTTTCTGAAATTCCACGGAAATAGTACAGCTCTTTCCACCATTGTAAGAACAGCAAAAGTAATCTTATGTTTGAATAATTATGTCCTAGTAAAAAGCTGCCTTTGAATGCAACATGAGACCTACTTGACGTTACTTTATTGGCACAGGCATTGATACAGATGTGCAGTCCACTTGAATCATTGACAGATTGAAGTAGACATTTTGCATTTACTTCATATGGATTCGGACAACTATGTTAGCACTACAGCAACAGTATTATGCTTTTTTTCTCTCTTCTCCCTCTTTTCTTTCCCAGAAGCTACCCTTAAGAATGACAGAGAATTTCGTATACTTAAAGACGCACTGCTCTAGTCTTTGTTAGAGGGCAATATGTCAGTCCATTTGTCGGTTAATTCTTTTCAGGTAAAAGAAAAAAGATCTGGCCCAATAATATGTACGTAAAACAACAAAGTAAGAGTGCTGTGCGTTGCTCATTTTCCTGGAAGCTGTCTCCTGTATACATTTACGCGGAGTAGTACACGTCTGCATGAGAAGTAGGGAATGATGGTGCAGAATTGCCTGTGGGAGAAGTTTTTCAAGCTCTGGAGTGGCAGCAATATGTCTGCGGTACCATACACTTTCCTCATAGCATACACACATTGCTAGATAGGGGATGATGTGCTGATAGGGAGTAACAGAAAGCAGCTCTTCTTACGCTCCAGAGTCTCACTGTGAGCCAAGGGGTTTGAACTGTCGGCTTAGAGACTGATACTGTGGATGATTAAGGTTTAAGTGGAAGAATTGGATTGCTTGGTAAGTTTCTTCCTGTTAAACTGGTGGTCCTCTGCGTTTCAGAAAAGACTTCTGCATTGGACTGTAACAATTTCAAGGAGGAAAGAATTTCATTTTATTTGTGTATTAAGATAAGGCTCTTTTGTCACTTCGCATTGAACCTACAGGGACGAAATTTTGAAGTGGCAAAATCACATTTTCAAAAATTGTGTAGAGAGAAAGGAATTAACACCTTTAATGTATATATCTTACTTTTAATTCAACCTTTTGAGGGAAACTGCGTTCCCAAGAATTATATTTACTTCTGCTTGTTTCTACTTCGAGCATTCCTCATGGCCCCAAATGATGTTTCACTGGGCATGGAAACAAACAGGAACAATTCCTGCCCCAGAGAACTAAGAGTCAAGAGAAAATATAAGAGGCGATTAAAGAGACAAATGGAGGAAACAGGTAGAGAAAGTGTCTGCAGGCAGACATAGCTGTGTCAGTAATCATACACAGCTATCGGCCTAACCAGTGCTAGATGGAAATGCTTCTCTTGGGGCTTGTATGTACTATCTTCTAGCATACATTCTCACATAAGGTATAACAGGCAGACAGTGTCTGCACTGTGTTGCATTTATTCTTGCTATTTTTATCCTTTGCCATCCGTCTGACACTTTGTTCAGTTAAGGTGTCAGTCATTGCCTGACATTACATTTTATTTTTTTCTAGTCTCAGTCTAATTCAGTCTCTCAGTTATTTTGTTAACGGAAGTAGAGAGTCAGCCAAGTGTCCAGTTTGTGTGTTTGAATAATAATAGGCAAACACAGAGTATAATAAATCATTAGTCCCTAAAGATTGTATTGCTCCGCACCAGAGTCCTTATTCCAATCCAGTTATAGGAGCTGATATTTTATTTGAAAGCAAATATCTGATAAGGCAAATAAATTATTGTGACATTTTTCAGTTGGGTAAAAGATGAGGCATCAGCTGTATCTGTGAAATTACAAATAAAAATGCAACACTCAAGACTTGTTAATGCTTTTTTTGGCATCAAGAAAGGAGACATAGGTATCTAATATAAAACGGTGTTGCAGAAGGACAGGTTAGCACTTTGCCAAATTTAGTTTCAAAGACTGTGTAGGTTATGAAGTTTGACTTTCTGCCTGTAAATCTTGAATGACTGACAGACTACTGTAAAATACCTTTGTTCAAAAGGAATCTTTGGCTGGCGGCATCAAAGGTTTGAAACTCTGGAAGGGATGAAAAGAAAACCCCACTTTTACACTGATTTCCCCTGCAGATCAACATCTGTGTGAAATTTGCCTGGGAGTTATGAGCTATTTACTGTATTACGTGCTGTTTTCTTTCACTGTATCCAAAGGCCCCTGTGGTTCCTTTTATCTTCAAGATTTAGGGATATTTTCGTACATGAAATGTGAATGAGTGAATGCATCACTAGAACACGGGGGAAAAAATGATGGTTTTAGACAGTTCTGTTCTCCCTTATTTTGTCACAAGCTGGAGTGTTGGTTTTATGGCACCTAAATTTATGGGTACATATTTTTACAGTAAGGCCCAATGACATGTTCTGCATGCTCCATCAAGCTCTCTCAGTGTTTCTTCACTTGATGCACAACTCTGCAGGGTAGAAATCAGTTCTGTAGTATAACCCCTAATCTCTTTTTAACCACAATAATCTAGCGTGGGTTGGTTTTTAAAATTTATTTATTTACAGCGTGTGTCATGGTGTCATCAAGTAATTATGTGAACCAAAGACAGGGAAAACAAAAGTATTTCCTGCAAAACGCTTGTCAGCTGTTGATCAGTGCAGGAGACGAAGTTTCTTTATTGCATATAAGCAGCTGAGGCAGAAAATTCTTCGTAACTCACAGATGCGGCATTGCTGGGGCATTGGCTAAAGGGACAGTGGCCTGGTAAGGCAGTTTCTGCATAGAAACATGAGATACCTCTGCAGGTACAGTGAGAGGCCATGGCGGCGAGGAGAACTCCCTGTACTTTCCATTGACTCTTCTTGGCTTTCTGTTTGCAGTGGTTAAAAGTGCACAGAATGAAGGCGCTTAAGGCCTTGTTTGTCTTCCACAGGGTGAAGTGAAGAAGTGAAGCCTCCCAGCTGAACTACTATGAGGTCAGAAGCCTTGCTGCTATATTTCACACTGCTACACTTTGCTGGGGCTGGTTTCCCAGAAGATTCTGAGCCGATCAGTATTTCGCATGGCAACTGTAAGTATAAGAGGCCAGAAGAGTTCATTTACTTGATACCGATCAGGGGTCTTCAAAGCAACACTATTTTGTTACAGTTGCAATTAATAAGCTTGTTTTTCTTAGTGTCTCCAGATGAGCCAATTTATGTTCTCAGATACTGATATAGCAACAGGACTTTTTCACGTTGATGCATTACTGGGTGGTAAACTGCTTGATCTTCCAAAAACATAGCCTTTCTCCTTTGCAAACAGAGACACTTCAGTAGCATAATCAAACCAAATACCTTGATCTATCCTGCAGCAAAGTAAGGAAGCCTGCTCCCCTTCCCGCCCCTTAATCCAAGTGTTCTTCACTTGACTTGTAAAAATGTAGTTCTGGATAACCAGGGAAGCACCTCAGACTATCAAGCATAGCACACTAAAGTAACTGAGCTCTGAAAACATAATTATTTGATCTAATACACATACTTGAACTTATTTCTTTAGCGCTCTCACAGATTCCGCTTTAGCATTAGGTATTCTTTGCTAAGCTGGAAATGTAGCTGGAAACCAAATCAAGACAAAGAATCTTTTGTGAAAGAATCTCTCTTCTTTCTTACCAGCAGTAATTGGCAAGCTCTCCAAAATCTAGAGTAACACTGACAGCTGTGTGTGTTGAGATTTGCTGGTTAAACAGGTGAAGAGCTTTCTGTGACTTTTGCCATGCAAGTCAGGCTTAGCATAACTGATTCTTTCACACTTACCTCCACTCAATTACAGTTACTGCATAGAAAAGTCTTCTGAAGTCCCAAAGGTTCAGATATTTAAAACAAATTCTTTAGTGCCTGTGTCTGTAAAAGTATGCTAAAGAGCAGCAAGTCAGCAAGGAGCATGTTTAAGTCTACTTTGGGTCAGGAATTTGAATTTTATCTCTTGATAGTCCTTGCTTACTGTGCTTTGGAGTGGCCTTGGCACCCGTAAGCTTGTCTGTCATGGGTAAGACCAAGCTGAAAGATAGAATCCAGGGGTGCACTTGATGTGCTCCAAATGCTAATAGGCATCTGGGATACCAGAGCAGGACAGAACTGCTCTGAAGCACACTCTGCTGAAACATGTCTAGTGTGAACACTAGGTCTTCAGCACCAACATTTTCACCTTCCAGAAGGGTGATGCTAATCATCATTGCTAATGCAGAAGTAGCCAATCTTGATCCTTTTGGAGAAACAGAACACGGAATAACTCCTTCCTCTGCAGCTCAGCATGCTGGAAGGCACACGAATGTACAAGAACACAGCTCATGGTATAATAGATTTGTGAGTTACAGAGGAAACACTATTGGACAGTTAAACTTGGAATTTTGCAAGTAGGACTTGGTCAGAAGGAATAAGCATCTGAATGTAAATCCTGCCTGGGCTATCTTAATTTGTTCCTCCAAGAGTTCTCAGCATCTCGTTTGCAGAGATGTTCCTGTTTCTTTGCAGTTTTATCACCAGGCTTTCTGACACATGGCATTCTCAAGTGCTTTGCTGAAGCCAAAGTACAATCAATACTTTGACCAAGCTTAACAGGAAAATTACTTTGAGAGGGCAATAGCTGAAAACACTACAGCAGTAGCTGAGCTTCTGAAGAAACACACTCCCTCAAGCAGCTCCAGGTTTCTGGGAAACCATATTGATGGGGAAGAGGCTCAGGCATAGCTAGATGTTAGTCAGCTCTCTATAACATGCACATGCAGCAGTTCTGCATTGATGATGATGTTCATCAAAGGTTTGTCCTCCTCCTGTCTTCTGTCATTTTGTTTACATAACTAGCTCCCTAGTTTATGCATCTAGGTGTCATGATCACGTCTCCATATGAAGTCCAACAGCAACGTGGCTCTTGGTCAGAAGTGTTTACAGTTGTTATAGATTGTACAGACAGATCTGGGGAGCAGCAGCACACTCTGTGTATGCTGAGGTTGCACCAAAAAAACCATGGGAATAGAGTGAATGAATGTCCTTGCTGACTGGTAGAGTTGGGGGTAAAGCTCACTTGTTCATAGCATAAGCTTAGTACAGGGCTTCCAGTCAGTATTGTTGTCCAGTTACCAGAAGAACTGGAGTGTCAGACTGGTTGCCAAAACAATATGCAGTGACTTTCATTTTACAAAGTTGAAGTGGTGATTTCCCACCGTTTCTCAGAAATCCCCACAGCTGTTCTATGGTGGCAGTCCAATCCTGTAGGAAAACCAGGGAGCTGGCAGCTTGAACCAAGGAGAGCCAAGTCTTTTGCTTTAACCACTACCAGTCCCGTCATTGTGGTGATTGATGGGCCACTGTGAAACCCCTTTGTCCTGCTAGACACACGTTGGCAGGCAGAAGTGAGCATTTAAGCTCTGCAAGCAGTGAAAGAAAAACTGTGAAGAAGTGCCGTGTACCTGTATGCCAATAGTGCCAGAACAGCTTTACGCTCTAAAAAACCTCACTTTTTTTTGTTTTCTACAAAGGTGATGGGTTTCTCCTTTGCAGCTGCAAAGACTGTAACCTTGAAGAACGCTCCAGCCCTCTGTGTTCAAGCCTTCCAACCCCAGGCCGTGGCCCCAGGGCAGAACAGAAACCACAGGTTTCGGCTGTAGCTGGGCCCCGCAGTGCTCTGTGTTAGCGTGGTTTCAGCTTGAGATTCTCTTTTGACCCTGTGTGTTGTTTTTTTTTTTTCCCTTCCCACAGATACAAGACAGTATCCGGTGTTTGTGGGTCACAAACCAGGGCGGAACACCACGCAGAGGCACCGGCTGGACATCCAGCTGGTCATGGTCATGAACAGGACTCTCTACGTTGCTGCTAGGTCAGTGGTCCCCTGCTTGGCCGCTCCTCCCTTGATGCTTTCAGAGGAGGAAGGAGAAGACAAGGCATATTCTGAGTTCTTCTCTGCTCGGCATGTTATTTTTAGGATTTTCATGACTAGGAGAGAGATTTGCAGCCTGTTAGTAAAACATATTTGAAAGCTTGTTAGCTGATCAACTAAGGTTCAGTTTTGCAAGGTGCTGAGAGAGTTCTTTCAGGACTACACACCTCTGCCTTTCTTTGAGTCCAGCAAGGGGGAAGTTGCCAGAGAAACTGTTCAGCCCCATGGAGGAGAGAGTCTGTCCTCACCCTGTAATTTTGTTTGTGCACACCATTGATGATATATTTTAGGGAATTATTCTGATGGTGCACAAATGCATGTTCAGTTATTAAACTGTGACGTTGCTGGTTTAGGCATGTTTTTAATATCTTAAGACAAAAAAAAGAAAGAAACATGTTTGCTGCTTTTTTGTTGAGGTACCTGGCAAGGTTAATTGAATTTGGTGTCTGGATTTTTTTGGAGAGCTGTACTGTGTAGATACGAGCACATGCCTTTTTATAAAAATTGCATATAAGGCCACTCATTCAGTTTGCGTAGCTCAGCATGGCACCATCAGCTTCAGTGGAGCTACACCAATTTACACAGCTGCCAACCTGGTACAGATCTGACTTTAACGCTTCTTCTCCCTGCCTGTCGTTAGCAAAGGAGATCGGCAATCCTGGACGGGGAATTACCTGATGGTCACAAGATAAATGCAAGAAAGGTCCAGGTTAGCAGGAGTGGGTAGTCCAGCTTAGGAGCTCTTGGACCCAGACCCAGTTTGGGACCTCCCCGCAAGCTGCCCCTCCAGTAGCAGCTTGTTTCCTGATAGTTTTCTGGTCCTTCTCCTCCATCAGAGAAATATGCACCCTTCTGTGTGTGCCACAGAGAGCCAGGCTGTTGCCGCAGATGGGAGAGGTGGTGGGTGGGATGGCCAGGAGGTGAGGGGGAACAGCTGCTGAACAGGCAGCCTCTTGCCACCAGCCCTGTCCTCAAAGCCCTTGGCAGCCTTCAGGAGCTGCCTGGCTTCCTTTTCAAACAGCCACTCCCCATCTTCTGGGTGGTCGCATGTGTCCTGTGGTGGAGGTTTGTCTGTTGATCTCCACTCAGCACCAAGTAATTAGTTGTGCTACACCAGCAGAATGCTGGTTTTTATGTAGTCATGTCCCTGGCTGCAGGAAGAGCACAATTTGACCTGCTGACCTACCCAGGCGTTGCAGGCTTGCCTGCTAAAAGCAGCTTCTTTCGGTTTCCCACACACGCCAGTTTGTATGAGATCTGGGTGGCAGAGTTCTGGGTTCTCACTCATAGAATCATAGAATAGTTTGGGTTGGAAGGGACCTTCAAAGGTCATCCAGTCCACTCCCCCTGCAATGAGCAGGGAGGTCTTCAACCAGATCAGGTTGCTCAGAGCCCCGTCCAGCCTGGCCATGAATGTCTCCAGGGATGGGGCATCCACCACCTCTCTGGGCAACCTGTGCCAGTGTTTCATCACCCTCATTGTAAAAAATTTCTTCCTCATGTCCAGCCTGAATCACCCCTCCTTTAGTTTAAAATCATCACCCCTTTTCTTATCATAACAGGCCCTGCTAAAAAGTCTGTCCCCATCTTTATGACAGGCCCCTTTTAAGTCTAATGCCAAGCTCTTGTGTCAAGCCCAGGCAAAGAGCCTGCATCCTTCCACAGGAGCGGCAGTGGCATTGGTCTGTAGGGCTCAAGGAGTGGGCATCCCCACAGCAGGCCCTCCCCATGCTTTGCCTGAGCTTAGGGCTTACTATTTTTACTGCATTTAGTGTAATAATTAGCGGGGTGGGGGAGCAGGCTGAAGGGGTTTGAAAGGTGGTGGCAGGATTTCCTCCTTTTCATGGCTGAGTTCCCTTTGCTTTCCTTATTTGTTTTCCTTTAAATTAGAAAATCATTTGCGGTGAGAAGGTGGTAAATCCGCTCTGTGTATTTTGCTTTGCTGTATTCATAGCTTGTTCCCAGACTGAGACTGACGCAATTAGACTGTCACAGTGCCCAAGCAACTGGTATTACAGCAGGAAAACCCAGATAAACCTTTTGGAATATGAAACCACAGTGTGCACAAATTATATAAAGAATGCTAGTATTTGGAGGATAGTATGTGTACTGGTATGTGAATATGCATTCTTATGTATTATATGGCTATATATTTGTATAAGACCATTTACTACAATAAGAGTGCTTATGTACTGTTAGAGGCTAGTGACCTACAAAAAAGAATAAAGACCTGGTCTGTTTTGTACTTACGCAAGCCCAAAAAATCTTCTTACGCTTTTTTCCTGTGTTAAGTCAAAAACTCTTTTGACGTATTCTTTGCCCCCTCCACGTGTTAATGAAGAAAATCCCTGCTGGGCTCAGAAGCCTGTGTGACACAAGTTAAAATTCAAAGGTCTTTTTCTATCTTTAAGTAATAAATGTTAGAAAATGAGTCATCCTTTAGTAACTAGTGTGAATGAAAATTTATAACTGCAATACTGCATCACCTTTAGAGGCAGTAGTAAATCTAGAGACTGAAGCAAATGTGTACACAATCAAAGGTGTTTCTCAAAGAATTTTGTAACAAGATTCATTGAAAACAGTAGCTTACATAAATCCCTTAGCTATCATATCAGATGTTGCTTTCATGCTGGTTTTTTTAGACACTGAAATACAGCAATGCTAAGTTTATGTTTGTACCGGTTATCTGAAAAGCAGTCAAATTATTAAGTGTTGAGAGTTTCTATTTGGGGCTTGTTTGGTTTGGCTTTTTTGCTTGTTTGCTTGTTTTAGAAAATCCAGCTTTTGCTTTGCAGACAGTTGCCCTGTGCAGAAGGCAACTAACTCAGATTTGAGAACCGCTAACACGTTACTGCTGACCAACTTGGCGCAGAACAAAATTTCTGTCTTTCAGTTGCTTATTTTGTCACATAGATGACGTGACTCCTGTATTAGCTATTACCAAGTGAAATTTCGTATTGCTTCAGAAGGGCTTTATTTCGTATTTTCAGGCAGAGATATCCAGCCAGTATGAATTAGAGTAATTCAGCCAAAACCCATGAAGCCGTGCTGTCTGAATATTTGGCTTGCAGTCTGCAAAGGACCAGCTCTATTTTCTTTTTTCTCGTGGGAAGGGTACTCCCTCGCTGTCTCTCTCACGCTCGCCCACACCAGCGCACACACACCCTTTTCCAAGTTTGCCATCTCTCCTCCTCCCATTGTCTTCTGGGGTGGCAGCTTTTGTTTGCAGTATCTGTCACCCCTCGTGTCTATGTGCAAAATGTTTTTTTTGAGCCCACAAAGCCTCGGGACGTCTCCCTCCTCATTTGCAGTTACACATTTCCAGACGATGCACCAAGCAGCCAAGGGTCAGGCACAGCCGGTGGCATTATTTAAATTCCCTTCCTCCACAAGATTACGCCATGGCAACAAAACCCGCTTCTGCTGACTGGAGGTGGGAAAAACGGAAGCTCTAGGATTAAGTCAATTTGTGTTAGAATAACTTAATTAGCAGGGAGCTGTGAGCTGTACGCATACCACAGCTAGTAGGTAGTAGGAGTTGGGCAGCAGTGGGAAAAGGAGGGCAAGGACAATCCCGCATTGTCTGTGGTTAGAGAGCCCTCCCCTGAATCTGACAGCTCTTTCGCTCTCTGCTGACGTCGTCAGCAACTACGTTTCACGTACAGCATGGGAAAATGATATCTAATTTGCCTGATACTAACCCTCTTTCTGACGATCCCATAACTTAGCATCTGAGTTCTCTTTGAACTGTTTCTTGAACCAGAAAGTAAGTCACCTGAAAGCTGTTTTATTGAGAGCGGAACTAAATAACTCAAACCTCGTTCTGAATACCACCACTGAATGTTCTAATTGTCTCGTTTAAAAAGAAAAAAAATCATAACCACTGGCAAGCAATACTGATTATTAAAATCAAGAGCGGTGCTGGAAGAAGTTTTTTAGAGCACTAACCGCACCTAATTTGCAATTCAAGAGATTTTGTTCCCACTTTTATATAGTAGGAGTGACAGCAGCATAGAGTGATGTACATAAAAGAGGAACCATGCAGTAAATCTATGAAGCTGATATCATGCTAATAGGTAATTTTAGTCCAGCTCCAACCCTGACCACTGCTCTGCCAGTAAAGTCAGGCAAATAATAAACTGAAGCATTAAACCGATCTTGGAAGTAAATGGCAGCTTCAGTTTTACAGAGTCTGGAGGAGAGGAAAACCCACAACCCCACAGTTTGGCATCTTACAAAGCAAACAGCCTCAAGCACCATATCAGAAGTAGATTTTTAAAAGCCAGTGCCCCTCAACAATGCTGCCTTTTTTCTCCATGTGAGAGAAGTGTTGCTTATTCCTCTCATAGCAGTGTTGTGTGTTTGCTTTATTTAAGAGACTAGCATGATTTCCCCAAAACGCAGCAAAATAAAGCTAACCTTTAGAGTAGGGATTTCTAAAATGAAATCCTACTATCAGTAGGCCCCTGCAGCGCTGTGGATCGTGCTCCAAATGCACAGCTTCTTGCATTTTGAAAAAAGCCAATGTTATTTCAAGAAAAAATGAGATGGTCAGTCCCAATATGAAGTGGTGGTTACTAGAACTGTGGTTTGGTGGGATTTTCCAGATTTTACATTCCATACAGAGATGTCATTGTTCTCAGCTTATACAGAGGAGAATGTTTAAAAAATACGTCTTTACCTGAGTGGCTGAGTCTATTTCATCTTTTCAAGGAGGAGCTGGCAGCTAACAATAGAGAGGGACAGGTTCTCAGAAAAAGAGGAAAGTAAATGCAAGCAAGAAATCTGAACTCTTCTTTCAGAGGAGTGTTTTACAATTTTGTTTGGCCACCAGTGTGTGAAGAAAAGAATGCCTTCTAGGAATAGTTTCGTGGCTGTCAGCCTTTTGCCTACCATATTCTCAGTGAAATTATCATAGCTGAGGTTAGATGCATAATTTAAAAAAACAAAAAAAACCCCAAAAACCAAAACCATTAACCTCTTTTTTACCCTGAGTGGCTGTATGTGGGACAGTGACTGCTAGCCCAGGAATCTGGCAAAGGTTGCCTAAGAGCTATTGGAGTTTATTTCAGGATACGTAAAAACATCTGCATACTAGATCGTGCAATCTGCTGTAGGACCTATAGAGCAGAAATTATATGAGGCTCATCTCCTTTCCAAAATTCCATTTGTTCAAATAATTACTTTTGGGAAAGAATCTTGCTTCGAAGTTCTGTAGCATTTTTCTTTTGTTCTTTGTGAGAAGGAAGATGGTTTATATATGAAAGTGCTTTTCTGGGAGAAGCAAGCAATGCTGTCAGTAATGTTCCCTAGTAAGACCTGTGATATTTTTTGGAATGGATTATGGATTATGTTGTGATAGATAGTTCTCTTCATAGAAAATGAATTGTCTGACTACTCCATTTGACTTTGCATTCATTTGCTTTTGTTTACAGGGACCATATTTATACTGTTGATATGGACACATCACATACAGAAGAAATTTATTTTAGCAAAGTAAGTAGCTTTTATCATCATCCAGAAACTAAGGACACTAGAACAAGCTTCTAATAAATAGGAAGATGACATTGTTTCAAATAACTTGCCAGCACTGCTATAAAAACTGTAATAAGCAAGTAAGATGGCATTGCTAATCATATTTGGGGAAAGCTAGAATAGCAATCATGTCCTCTGTAAATTTCTGATAAGTGATTTAGCTGGGCTGATAAGCAATCCATACTGAAATACAGTGAGGTCCCTGATGGAACATCTGTCAAACGTCTCTTCATTTATATTCAGCAGTTTCTATAACAGCTATACTATCTCAATTAAGTATACTGAAACTTTCATCATAAAAAGCAAGTGCTATTTGCATATTTTCATGCACACAAATTTTATTCACTCGTGCAAGTACTCACTAAATAAAATCTTGTAATAACATCACTTTGTAGATGTATTCACATTATCTCCATGGGAAGTTACATTCAAACTAAGAAGAGCTTTGTCTGCATTACCATATTGTATATTAACATAAACATACTAGAAATAATCTCCCTTCAGCTCCTTTGCATTGCGTACACATTGTGTAACATGGGCCAAACAGAGCCTTGGTCCAGCAGAATATCATATGAACTTGGGCAGTGGAGAATTCCACTGTAGGAGTGGAGAGTCTTTCATTATAACTATCGATGATGCTGAAGGTGAGCTTATGACCAATTACTTGTCTAAAAGTGAGGGCACCGGCTCGTAATGGAAATAAACATTCGTGGTTACAGTTTCAGTTTGGGGCCCTTCATGAATGCACAGTGCCTCAGCTTACTGACAGGCAACACTGTAAGGACTGTCGTGGCTATAGTGTCTAAGGTCTTACTATCTTGGGCCATGTGTTTTTAAATAAAGTTTTATTTTAATTAATCAGCCTACCCACATTTGACCACTCCCGAAACTCACCACAAAAAAGTCCACGCTAAGACCTCTAAGCGTTCTGGAGGAAGAGTATTAGCAGATAAAGTCAGCAGCATCTTGATGCGTGGAGGACTCTCTGAACCTGTTAGGTGGCTTGAAGTGATAAGAATTCCCTGAATTTTATTTGTTTGCTAATCTAAAATTTTATTTAGAAGCCAGTTAGGGTTTATAGTCCATAAATGTTTATTCTGATTTGCAGAGCAATATCAAATTAAAAGAAGAGAGCATCTAGTACTTCTAAGAAAAGTCCACGTATTTTTGGAAATTTGCCTATTGCTGAATTCTGTTGGTTCAGGCTTTAAAAAATGGGATAGGTTTCTAGTTTAAAGAATAGACGGAAACACAAAATTAAGTGAATGCTCCACATCACTGGTCTTTCATTGTTGTGGTGAATTAATCATGGAGAAAGGGTGAAGAAAGCTTTCAATAAATATATGTTCAACAGCTATTCTTCCCTAAGGGACTTCTGAAATCAAATTCAACAGCCTCTGGAGTCCAATTGATTTCTTTCTTGATCCTTGCAGAAATTGACGTGGAAATCTAGACAAGCTGATGTAGACACATGCAGAATGAAGGGAAAACATAAGGTATGCAATTTTCTTCTCTTCTGCATCTGCCACTTTAGTTTAGTTGCTTCACTGTTATCTTGGGCTGCTGTCTGTGATGTGGAATGGATCATGCCATTCACTTCTTGCCAGTAATTGCTTTTTCTATCAACTTACTGAAGGCTTTAATTTGCACAAATAGTTTACTTTTAATGTGATAAAACATTATGACAGGAGCCACAGCAGTATCCTGAAATACTTAAAGCACCGGGGATTTTGGACATAGTGCTTAGTGTACTGATTTTGCTTACCATTGCCTCAAAAGCTAAGTGCTGCTGTCCATCCCCCTGCAGGAATTTACTGAGAAGTTCGCATAACGCATGAGAAAGCGTGAATGGGCACAGTTGTAGAAGGACTGTTCCCCACACCAATTTTGCAGTACAGTAACCTATAAATAGCACAAATGCTATCAGAATTAGATGCAGGCTCTTTGATTCTTTACACCTGCTTCCCTGTCTAGTTACGGATGCTTTATGCCAATAAATTGCATTGTTGATGCTACTGTCTTACAGCAACGTAGACGAGAAGGTCACGTTTTTCACTCTCGAGAAAAGCAACAGTATTCAAACAAAATTCACCTATGTGAACAACAGCAAAATCTGAGCTATAATATGAATAAGATATCTTCAGTTCTTTGTAACCACTTTTAAATGACTAGAATATAAATCAATTGTGTCTTGCTTATTGTCAGTTAAACATAGTTGAAATAAAGCCCAGAATATCACAGTGGCTACCAGCCAATTTCATTTTAAACCTGACAATGAAATATCATGGCATAAAAATAAAACCAGACACCCAAAATGCAGTAGCTGAAATACTTTTTATTATTTTTCTTCAGGATGAATGTCATAATTTTATTAAGGTTCTCCTAAAAAGAAATGAGGATACATTGTTTATCTGTGGAACAAATGCATTCAACCCTTCTTGCAGGAACTACAAGGTATGTGATCTGTCTGTGGGATTTCATTTATGCCTTATCTTTCAGTTTGATTTATTGTGACTATGCTGGCAATAGCATGAGTTTGTCATTCAACAGAGCATCATTTAACTCTAGCATTTATCCTGACTTGTTGCAATGCTACAGAGTTCAATGTTGATTGAATTTCTGAGGATTGCTCAGATTGATTACCTACTTCTTTGCAGCTCCGGCACATCAGAGTTTATTGCCACTTTGCATTGCCCTCCATAGGTGCAGAGTCCTTCAGATCCCTGCTTGGGGAGGTAGTAACTCCTCAGAAAGTTACTCAGCTTGTCACTGACACCCACATCAAGTCGTGGACTGCTGCTGAGTGTTGCCTGTGGAGCAGCACATTTTCAGAGTCTCTGTTGTACTGTTCTCAATCTCAAAGCCACTTCTCAAGTCACTTGAGGGCTTGGCACAGCAAAACCTGGGAAAATTAGTGTTGGAGACCTGGCAGATATGGAAGCGGTGGATATCCTACAGCGTTGTGTGCTTTAAAAGTGACTGACAGCAGATCTCCACAGGGAAAGGTACAGCAGGAGGGTAATGTATTCCATACTAGCTGGGGATCTGCAAAGCCAAAACATTATCTAGAGCAGTGTAGAAAACTGTGCTGGTCCATAGATGCTTGACATTGATTCTTTGACCCCAGTTTCTTCCTTTGACTTAATGTGTCCCCATCATCTTCATTTTAACAGGACCCATTTATTAAAATATTTTCCATTTTCTCAGGCTTGCACCAGTATAATCTGATATAACCCCCAACAGTGGATGTCTCTGGAGTAGCTTTGAAATGAATTCACTTAGGACCTTGGTATCCGGATTCTGCTTTTTGAGGCACTGCTATGGCCCACAGGACATTTCTCATCCTTCTTCAGGAAAAACGAAATTCAGCTTCATCAATGCTGCTTCTGATAAAGTCACAGCACAATTCTGATTCATTTAAGTGGGTTCAGTGTTATTGCAAAAAACAGAGTAACATCCAGGAAAACTACTTCCTTAGTGGTGTTCATTGTGACTGCTGCTATTCCTTGCTTTTTCTGCAATGCTGCTTTACCTCGTTTAGCCACTGTGATGGCTATAGTCTAGGAAATACAGAAGAGAAGCTCAGCATAATCTTTTCTTTCAGTCTGTGGAGGAAGAATCAAATTTGAACAAAAATACAAGCCTGCATCATGGTAACTGTGTGGTACAAGTAGCTGTTTTGTTAACAGCCATTTCTTCTTTTCTTCCTTTTCCTGCATCCCGCTCCTAGTATGCAATGAAGCTTCTTGGTCTCAGTTCTGTATTTAGTCTTCCACCACAGTTAATCATTTTTTAGCTCTCAGTACCATTAGTGTGGCTAACAAATCTCAAGCAGTCCCCTTTCTAGAAAGTGGTATTTTAATACAAATACAGATTTCCTTGGCATGCTGATGTGAGGGATATAAATGGCCCTCCTTATCCTTACTGCAGGTGTTTCATTCCCTGTGGTGCCTCTGCAGCTGCCTCACCTGTTGCTGAGCAGAGGGGCTGACTAGTGACACCTCTGGGGGTCAGCAGAAGGTCTTTCCAACACCTGCCCTGGCTTGTCCTCCATGTATTTCTGCATTGTATAGAGAGAGCACTGAAGATGTGCCAAACAGAAAACGGGGCTGTCCTTCCAACCCTGCGGATGCAAGTGTGGACAAGCCTGGGGTGTGAGGCTTGGCGCAGGGAAAGTTGCTCAGGACTGTAACTCCTTTGCTCTCACTGTCATGTCAAATGCATTTCAGTCCTTGAGTGAACACAACTAATTCCCTTCAGAGTGGATTTTGGCAGGAAGGATACATGGCAGAAAACAAATGATGACAAATCATCCACTGGAGGACTTGGGTGCTGTAACATATGAGCTAAAAGTTGATTGGAGTAGTTAATGGTGCCAGGTGGGTTATTTTTCGTGCTCTGTGAATTGGTACTGTGTTTGATTTATACAGTATGAGCTGCTGAAGTTACTTGAATATGCTAGAAAGATTCTTATTCCCAAAATAGCATTGTATGAGAATCTTAAAGAGGTGAGATCTTTACCTTTCCCCTGCAGCTCACTAAACCCTCTTGAACTTAGTGTAAAGTTGATCTGTATATTCTTATCATTATCAGTGCCCAGGGTGAATTTATTTCCCAGGAGTTACGCTTAAGCCTCAGATTTTACAGTTCCTGCACAGTTTAATTCTTGCCTGATGGTAAAAGGATTTCTCCATGACACAGACTCAGCCGATACAGTAAGACTTGGAGAGCATCCTTCTGAGTATGCAAATCAAGGAAGAGAGCACCACTGTTGAGACTAGAGCAGAAGGATCTCCGGACTTTGGGGAGAAAAATGCACACACAGATAATTGTCCCAGTGTTGTTTCTTCTGACTGCTGTGGCTTGCAGTCTTTTCTGTGTATAAGAGCGCTTCTGTTGGATCAGTGTTGAGGATAAATTTTGAATCCTTGCCAGAACTACAGACCACATAGCCTGCTACAGTTCAACAGTAAGCTTGTGTACTGGTAAAATATAGACTGAAGACTTTTGTAAAATGTGCTGGGCTAAGACTGATTAGCTCAAAAAGAATGCCTGAGTTACTGGGTGCACTTTCTTCAGACTGGTTTTATTTAACACGGTGATTTTTGTCAGGCTCTTCATTCATAGTCAGGAGCACAGTTAGAGAAAGGACCTTCCTCCCTGCCCAGAAAAGAAACACTGTCATATGCCTCATCCTGGGTAAGAAGTTTTGTTTCTGTGCCTTTCATTTTTCAGATGGATACCCTGGAGTTCCTGGGAGATGAATTCAGTGGAATGGCCAGGTGCCCGTATGATGCAAAGCATGCCAACATTGCGTTGTTTGCAGGTAAAGTGATGGAGATAAAACTTTTTGCTTTCTGTCTTGCAGCCCAGCCTTGCCATAATACTGTGTCTCTTGAGTCCAGAATGGCAAAATCTAGAAGGTGGCAAAGGGAGTGAATACTGACTAAAAATAGGAGGCATAAAGAAATCGCTGGGACAGAAGTCTTCCCTTCTCTGGGATTAACTTCACTGCCATAAACATTGCCTGAAGGCTCAGTTTCCTGGTTCAGTATTTCACTATTCCCTGGGTTCATGATTATATGATGCCAGACCAGCATGAGGCACAATTCCTGGCTGCATCTGGCTTCTGTGGAAGTCAAGGAAAGTCAAGGCTTGTGTGAACTTTAATAAGGAGTGGGCAGGATGTTCTTTTTAACAACTCTAAGCTTAAGTTAACCTTCATAATAAAAGGAAGTTAGGGAACATGCTGTGATGTACCCTTTTCCAGATCTAGAAGGACAGGGAAGGTGATTTTCTTTTAAGCAGAAAACATCTCAGTGTGGTGTTACCAGCTGCTGTAGACAAAGGAGAGAAGTGTATGCAGCAGAATACAGTTAACTCTGATTTCTACTACAATAATTTTAAAAATTGAGTGCTTATTAATCAGGTTAATTTGGGCTGTTGATTGTGAAATGGTATTTTCGTACCTCTCTTCATGAACTCCTGATTAAATTGTTTCTTTATTGAACTTCTCTTAGTATGAACCCTGCTGATCTTTTCTTACATTTGGCTGTAAAATAGGTGGTAAAGATAATACAGAAGTGAGCTATGATAATGTCAGTCCTCTTCAGCAGATGTGATGCTAGAAAGCTGAGCCTGAGTGCTCACATGGAAATACTTTAGCCATTCCTCTGAAAATGTAGGAGTGTGCAAGTATTTGAGCCACTCTCAACTGAGTCTGTGGCCAAACGGCTGCTGTGTTTGAGGTGGCATCATCTGCTGTACGAAGGAGAGATTTTGTAGCAGGTTGCAGGTTTTTTCTTTTTACTCCCTGTAGTATGAATAAATGAGTCATTTTATTTCAAAAATAATGGTGATGATGATGGTGGTAGTATGTAATTTCTTGATAATAGTCAAAAGCACATAAAGTAGAAATTCTCTGATTGCAGCAGGTAATTCATAAACCATGAAAAGTGAGAGACACCTTCAGAGAAAGATTTATCCCCCATGTCTCAGATTCCCTATCCTTAGGGCAGTCTGAATCATCTTTCAGAAGGGCCTTTCTCACTATACTAGCCAAGAAAATGTTTATGACAAACTTAATGTAAGCATCTGCCTTGCATACAGCTGAAATTTGGTAAGACTCCCACTCTGTCACTGAAGAAGTCATTGCATTATTTGAAAATAAAAAGAATATTTATAGAAATGATTGTACTCTTTCATGATGATTCAGAATAAATTTAATACTATTCAAATAAATTATTGTAGAATAGATCCTGTAACTCTGCTAGCTTCAGAAAAATCACAGTTTGATATGACATACATATTGATACCCATGATAACTTTTCAGAGTGCAGTGAAAAAGCAGTTTCACAGCAGTTTAGGGCACTAATCCAGCTCATCTGAGTCTGTTGGGTGCACTTACATGAATATGGCTCTTCTTGCAGCCTGTAGCTGTTCCAGCTGATATGTGCAAATTGTAATTGGTCACATGGTATTCAGGAACTTGGCAGGAAAGAAAATAAATATGTGATTGTATTAACGTGAGTTCAGACATCCCTATCTAAACAATTCATCTTTTTATTCTATTTTAAAATTGGTTTTAGTATCTGCTTTTTTCATAATTGTTTTTTTCTGGTTTTCCTAAGAAAAAGCCCATTTTTAAATAGCCAAATAATGATGGGAATTGTGGGGCTCGGAACAAAAAGTACAGTCCTGCTAATAACAGTCTTATTTTTACATTTTGAGCTGAAATTAAATGTTGCCTGTAAGTGCAATGAGGAGAGCTTGACCAACAGAAGCCTCTCTGCTTTGTCCCAGGTATGCCGTCAGCGCTGGTGACTTCAAGGCCCAGCACTCAACATAATCTCCATCAAAGGAGATGTAGGCCATTCTGATTTTTATGTGGACACAACAGAGACACAAGTTGCTGGCCTCCTGCCATGATGCTTGTGCTCCCACCAGATATCGTGTTCCAAGATACAGTTCACACACGAAAACAGCCCTGTACAGTTGCCATGACCTGCAAACAGATTAGACAAGAAATATAATTTTAAAATGTTGTTGGAGCTCAATGCTTTTACCTCCTGATAGTTTTGCATCTTTTGCTTGTCCTTGGGGTGCCACTTTATAGACGCTTTCTTATCACTTGTCCTCCAGTTCTTTAAGAGAGAGGAATGCATAATTCAGGCAGGAAATGCCTAAAACACATTTTAGAAAAGAAACATAGATAGGCAATCCTCCTTTGTCCTCTCTTTCAATCCCTGTTTTGCCTGGGCTCCCTGCACACTATTTAATTTTTTTGATAGTGATATTTGGCAGCAGAGAAGTGCTCTCAAGGGAGAAATTTGCATAAGTGTCAATTAGCTTACTGTCGCTAAGACATGTCTGGTTTGCCCTCCATGTTAAAACTAACAGTTCTGTTGCAACTTCCCCGTATTTATTTTGCTTACATATGTAGGCAGAATTTATGAGCATTGAACCAGAGGCATGTGCAGGGAGACTGGAGAGGGTAGTTCAGTTTGACTTACCTAAACTGAAGAAGAATTACTCCATAAGGTTTCTTTTCCCACAGCATCCCTTTGAAATTATCTTTCTGAAAACTAATGACTTGCTTGTTCAGTGCTCAACCCCATTTACCTAGTTGGATTTTTTTCCTTCAGTGTTCCTAAGGAGATTGTGATGATTTTGTTTGTCCCATCTCTTTCGACTGATGAGAGAAAGCAATTATATTCTTTCTAATGCTCCTCCCCTCTTGTTTCTTCTTTCCTTGCTCCCCAGAGGGAAAGCTGTATTCTGCCACAGTGACCGACTTCCTTGCAATAGATGCAGTCATATACCGGAGCCTTGGAGACAGCCCAACTCTGCGAACAGTTAAACATGACTCAAAGTGGTTGAAAGGTAGATAAACAAACAAAACCAAAACAAAGCGGCATCACTGATGAGAGTCTTGGATTCCTGACAGACCTCTCTGGCATTTCATTTCACCAACACTTTCTAGCAGAAAGGAGCTAAATTGCTTCTCTTACTTGCAGTGATCTGTTTATCTCCTTCCCTGTTCTCCTGACCCCCCTGTTACAGGACCTAACAGAACCTGTGAGCATGGTAGATCAGGATATATATTCCAGCGAGCTTTCCAAGCTGAAATCCATCAGTTTACAGCTGTTGGATGTAAAGGTTGGAACTTGCAGGGCTCTGTGTGCTTGGGCTGTGTTTGAAAATATTCCTGCCCCACACTGTGTTAGGCAACAGTCAGGGCTTCATGAAGTATAGAGGGTTTGTCCTGTAACATTAAGATTCATCAATGAAAATAAAATCATGGGAATATTTCACAAAGCCTTTCTTTTACAGTTCTTGGAGGCTGTACAGCTGCCATTGAATTAGGCAATTTCTATGCTCTAAATGCCCTCATTGTTAAGAAAAGTGCTGTTTAGCTTCACGTAGGCGTTATGAATAGTTAGCATTTGGAGTGATTTTAACAGGGAGCAAAGCCATAGTTTGAAGTCTTTTTCTGCATGGAGAAATGTTTTGCCAGGTGTCAACTTTAGCTGTCCCACTTCGCTTGCTGCTACAGACACATGTGGGCAGAAACAGTTACACAGTTTGTTATTCCCTCCACACACAGCCTGCCTGCAGTAAAGAGCACTGCTTGGACGCCTCAGGCGTACCCTTATATTGCCTCTTTACCTTTCCTCATACACCACATGGGCAGATATGTTAGTGGCAGACACTTTACCTTGCGGGGGGGCTGCACAGACTTGCCTCAGCTGTCCTGTCCCGCAATGGTGTTTCTTCTGCAGTGGTGATGTTGCCAGTTCTGAAAACTGAGCAAGTTTGCCTCATGCGGGCATTTCAGCTTTGGATGTTTAGCTTAAATGTATTCGACCTCCCTTTGCATGCTGTATGCTGTACATGGTGCCTAAACAGGATGTATTGGGCTTTTTTCTAGAACCATACTTTGTCCAGGCAGTGGACTATGGCAATTACATTTACTTCTTCTTCCGGGAAATAGCAGTGGAGTACAACAGCATGGGAAAGGTAAGGGCAAAAACATCGCTTTGAATGACTTTGTCAGATTCAGGAGGAGGAAAACATATGCTATTCTTGGACCGATGCTGTTAGGAGTGACCTTGAAATGAGAGCCATAAATCATGATGACAAGGTCATCATTTTGAGAAGATTCCTATCGCTCAAGCCAAAAGGTTGGTTGGAGTGAAACATTGCACTGTCTTGGAAGGAAACAGGGTGGTTTCTTACAGTGATGGTAAATGTAAATGCTGGAATCTCTTTTCTCAAATCGTAAAAAGCACAGGGCAAATGCGGTTAATTCAGCATAGTAGGTAATTGTTAAAAATGGATTCCAAAGCAGGGAAATATTTTTCTTTAAGAAATCTGAATTGAAGTGCTGATTAAATAACAGCAGGAATTCTGTGCTCTGCCATTCTGCAAAGAATAATTAAACACTTTCTGCATTTTTGCTAATTTCACAATAGCTTTCTGACTAAGCACTCAGAAAAGCTGACCAAGGTCACAAAGGTGGAGGGTGGGAATAAAAGCCCAGCAAGATTTGCATAGTTTTTAAGTGCTGAGAACACAAGAATCAGAGTAGGCAGCGTGGGTTGCAAGGATTGTGAATATAAAATGTGCTTTTGTTTGGGGAAATAGAAAGCTAAGCAGTCTGTATGGAAATGAGTTTTATATGGGTTGAGAACAGATATCCTGAAGGATTTATGGCTGTATAATAAATGCCACAGCCTTATCTTTTATAGCACACTGTTCCAAGGCTAGGTTTTTCTCTGTTTCTTATTTGTCACAGATTATGGAAACGTGGGATTAAATTAAGCACCTTGCTGTGTTATTCCAAATGTTTGAAAAGCAGAATTTCAACAAAGTCTTTTAGTTTAACCAAACATTTCATTTTCTCCATTATTTTTACCCTACTGCTTCCAGGTAGTTTTCCCAAGGGTGGCTCAGGTTTGCAAAAATGACATGGGAGGATCTCAGAGAGTGCTGGAAAAACAGTGGACTTCCTTTCTCAAGGCTCGTTTGAACTGCTCAGTTCCTGGCGATTCACACTTCTACTTTAACATACTGCAGGCAGTTACAGATGTTATCCATTTCAACGGCCGGGATGTTGTTTTAGCAACCTTCTCCACTCCATATAACAGGTAATTGGCACAATAACCTTTTACCTTCTGCTTCCTTTATGTTTTGCTTTCACTGCAGTTTCTTTTTGCTTTATGAAGGTACAAGAAGTGATTGCTCATACAATGTAATCATTGTGTACCATGCGCTTACTGCTAGTTTGTGTTTCATTTTAAGCTACCCTGGTATTGCTTACTGCATTTTATATCTGGTAATTTAGAGCAGCTTTCTGCCATTTACTATGTGGATACATTCCTTGGCTGTACTTTTCTTTACGTGGGGATAGTTCAGACCAGCCACCAAGACATTTTGCAGCATGTAACTGTCAGAATGTTACTCCAAAGAGAAAATATAATTTTTTTTTTACTCACAAGGGACTTGGTCTGTCTTGTTTACACCTAAAACCCCAAGAACCATGTTAGTGCTCCTTCCTTCTATTTCAGGCATCCCTACTGACTCTTGCATTTTCTCGTGGGAGAGACAATATCCTACATCATTCTGCTGGCTGGGGAGGAGGCTCCTCAGAACACCTGTATTTCATTGTTCTCATGGTTTTACAAAAGCACCAGTTCATCTGCAAAGAATTTATTACCATTACAGGTTTTAACGTGTTTCTCCAGAACTTGTTAGAAGAGTAACTGTATCTAATTATTGAGGTCTCCCAGGGAAGTTAAAAAAATAGTAGCATTCTATTAATAATTAAAAAATATATTGCTGTTTCACAGAGTAACGTTTGATCTGAAAGGGGAACTTTACTGCTGAAATTCATCTGTTTTTTTCTGTACACTCACCACCTCTTGTCAAAGCCCAACATCACTGAGGTCATGCACAGAACTGACTTCAAATGAGAGTAAGCACAGGCTTCTAATGCATAATCGCTGCTTTTGACATCAAAACATTACGAACTGCAATGGAATAATTATGCCACCAATAGGGAATACAGGTTTAAATTAGGATGATCTCTTTTTATGCAAACTGGCTTAATAAAAACAAGTGAACAGAGTCAGAATCAGAAAATAGGTTGTATCTTGAGATTATCTCAAAATTGAGATTGTCCTCTTGCTCTGCTAGTATATCCTCTGTCGTGTCATGAAAAAGAATCTTCCTTAAACCCTGCGTTTTAAAATCTAAGTACTTGGTGTTAAAATCAAACTATTATTTTATAGGCCCCATTTTTTTGCCAGTCATTGAAGATGACAGGAAGGCACATAGGCTTGGAGATACCTCATTAACAGACTTACCTCTGACACACACTTCTCTTTCGTTCCACCTGCACTGAGGAAAAGCTGCAACAAATATTTTTGATCTCTGGAATGAAGCTTCCCCCTAGAGTGAGCTGGGAGAGATTCTGCAGTCTAACCTGAGGTGGCCCACGGTAGGAGCTGGTCATGGGTTGTAGTCCCATGGCTGGGAGATGGCTTGGCTGTGTCCCACAGTGCTCCCTCTGTATGACATTATCACGCTGCAGACCCGCAAATTACCAGCCTCAAGAAGAAAAGCTGTTGCAGTGTTCTCACTGCAGCGATCCCTCCACCCCTGTGGAGTTATGTGTTGAGCACATTCCTCAGCACATTTAGTTCTGTATAGCACACCACAGGATTGTAGGGATGTTTTTTCTTTAGGGCTTAATTCAGCAAAGTACAAAATCTAGCTGGTGTGGTTCTTGAGGTCTTTTAGGTCCTGTGTGTTGCCAAATAGACCCTCGACCAATTCTTACACCAACATACATGTGGCTGTCACCATTTAAAACTCCCGCTGTGTCGTATCATGTTAATATAGAGCTCTGAAGTTTCCTTCCGTATAAAAACACAATCTGTGGAGATCAAAGTAAGACTAATACTGTCTCTGTACTTGTTGCTTCCTCCAGTAAAAAGCATTTTGACCCCTTTTAATAGTCAAGCAGTTATTTTCCCATCAGTTTATAGACCTTCACGAGTTTAGTTTTATTCTCTCTTAAAGTATTATGGTTTCTACGTTTTTTCTTTGGTGTATAATAACCTACTAACAAAAAGCAGAATTGAAAGTGTCAGCCAGCTGAGCTTATGCTATTTACTTGATAAAATCAAGCGGTGAAAGTCAGACATGAAAACAGTAGTTCATGTGTAAAAAAATTAAAGGTGGATAAATGAACAAATCATGCTTCCAAGTGATTGACCATGGGAAACCGCTAACCCTTTCAGAAAGTATGTAGGTAAGGATATAATTATATTTAGACAATGTTATCATGCAGTTGCATGCAAATAATCAAAAACTTGAAATGTACAACTTTATGATCTAAAGATAAAATCGAATTTGCTTCTGTAAGTTTTTTATACCTCGTTCAGTTAAGCAAATTCCTAGGCATAGTTAACTCATTTCCATTGGGAAAAAAATTATGGAGATCAGGCTGTGGGAGGATGTAGTAATAACATGTAAATGTCAGGTCAATGGCATGTTGCAGCATGCTCCCATTTTGATCAGCACCAACTTCTGAACTGTCTGCAGTGTATTTTTGAGGCATGACAGGGACTGTGAGAATTAATACTGAGAGATGTTGTGACTTACAAGAACTTAAATTTTCAAATAATGGGTGGTAAATGAGACTGGCTATTACACCTCGTACATCACCAGTGGTACACAGGGTTTCCCAGATTCTTTCCCTTCTTCAAGATTATTGCAATTACTGATTTCTGTAGAAGCTTTGAAACAAATTGTGCTGGCAGGAGCTGTCTGCTGATTGGTGTATTTCAGGCTTTTCCATGGTGCTGGCTTTTGCTGTCAATACTCAGAGGTTACAGAGTTCAGGATTGAGTTAGCCTGTGACAGGAAGACTTCTATACAGCGTGTTTTTCACACAAGATTTTATGCATAACTGCAGAATGAGTAACAATTTCTGGGAAATGTCACTTTGCAGCATCCCTGGCTCTGCAGTCTGTGCCTATGACATGCTTGACATTGCCAATGTATTTACTGGGAGATTCAAAGAACAAAAGTCTCCAGATTCCACTTGGACACCAGTTCCTGACGAACGAGTGCCCAAGCCCAGGTAGGTTTCACGTACAGTGATATTGTTCTGTTCCTGCACACAGCACAGAGGTTTTTAACAGTTTGAACAGCCTTGTAAGGTGCAGATACAATTGAAGAGATGTGTTGTAACAGTAAAATAGTTGTCGAGTTGCATTTGAATCTAAAGTATGCAAGTGAGAATTTCTCCACTTAAACAAGATTTGTGTAACATAAATCAGGCCAGCATCAGATCTACTCAGTCAAAATATTCAATCAGTTAAGAGTGGTGTGGGTTACACACCTGTTGCAAAGTAGTTTGGTAATGGATATACCTCGTTATAAAGCCTGCACCAGTTTTGCAGTTTGCTGTCCTCCAGTTAACATGCAACTTATGTGCCACAGAGGATGCATCATGGGGAGAAAAAACCAGCATTCCATCCAAGTGGAGATTCAGCTTACCTCATTTCTCCTATGAGTTGTTTTCTCTGCTTCCACTTCTCTCCCTTTTGCATGTGGCTCCTCTATTACCCCCTCCGTACTTCCTACAAGCACCCGTTCTGTACAAGTTGCTGTTGTCAGCTACTTGTTAACTCATTTACACCAGTGGCATTTTGCTCTGAGAGTATGATATGAATGTAGATAAAGCAAATTCATTTATCTCAGTCAAGTTCTTCCACTTTAAGGTATGTTTTACATTGTTTGTGATATCTTGCATAGTGTCAAAAGAAAAACACATGTGAAGCTCGGTGGTGGCAACCAAGCTTCTACCTAGATCCAAAGTTGGCCCATCATCTTTTAGAGTTGCTATGTACAGTATTCCTGTGCTGTCTTTATTCTGAGGTTGTCACCCGAGAGTCTGGAGGTGACTGGAAAATGTGGAAAATTTTGTGTCTGGTTTTGGTCTGAGCCTTAGTAAGGCACCTGCTAGCACCGCTTCTGGATTTCCTTCTCCTTTTTGCAGTATTTCAACAACTTGTTGACATGATGGCTTGCCTTGCTAGTGCAAGGCTGCACAAAGGCTCCAAGGTCATTTGTTCGGAACTTACTCAGATAAAAGAGTACTGGCAGGGAACAGGGAAAGGAGAAAGATAAATCTTCTCTTTCAGTAGGAAGGAAGGATAGAAAATTGCGTTGTGAGTTTCTGGGATGAGCCAACAGCAGGCTAACAGTTATGATTAAGATAATACTGCTCTGTCCAAGTCAGTAGGAGATAGCACGAACTGAACTGGTGAACGCTGTTTCGTGTAACATTTGGCCATCAATCTGCTTAATAGAAATAATAATTACTTATAACTCATGTTGAAATGCATGAGAGGCACAAGACATCTTTGAAGTAAGGTCATTTTTGTTTGGATATCTCAGTGAGGGGCAGAAACATTAGTGCTCCTATTGATCTTAACATTTCTCAGCTTTGCTTCCCTTTTTGGCTGAGGTGCACAGCAGGGTTTACTCAGTTTTATGTTTACTTGATTAAACCAGTTTTAAGATTAAAACAGGATTAATCCAATCATGTGATTAGGATTTAGGAGGAAGTAGGCCTCCAGATTAGACATACAGAAACCCCAGGCACCACAGTGCCAGAAGGCTGCTCCCTGGAGTTCCCTGGGAATGTGACCTTATGAATCAGTGCCCTTGCAAGGACTTAGGAGATGGGTGATGCCCTTGATTTCTTCTTCTCTCCTGTTATTGCTAATTCTATGTGCTATTACAAGGTTACAAAGAGGCGGAGCACACAGTCGCTGCATGTAATATTCATTGTGCAGCTGTATGGGACCAGACTCATTGACCCAGCTAGTCCCCTCCAGCCCTGTGCTACCTTCCTCCATATTATAACATTTAGTTTACCTGAGGTTTGAATATTTATCTAAATGTGAGCAACAGTTGATGATAGGACTAGGGCTGTATTTTATTCAAGTAAGCCTTACTCTGTTGATGTCAGTGGCTCTCACCACGTCAAAGCAGATGAAAATTGGATACTCCATTGTGTTTGTGAGTGGGTGGTCTGTCTTTCATCTTTCCATCTCACAGTGATTCAAAGCCTCGAAGAATCAGAATGCTCTAGGAAATGGGATCAAATGGACCTTTTGTTGGAGCAAATAACCCTCAACATATTACACAGAATCACAGAATCACAGAATCACAGAATGTTAGGGATTGGAAGGGACCTCAAAAGATCATCTAGTCCAATCCCCCTGCCAGAGCAGGAACACCTAGATGAGGTTACACAGGAAGGCGTCCAGGCGGCTCTTGAATATTACTAGCAGGCAAAGCGTTTTCCTGCTCCCTCTGTAGAGATGACCTGTCCAGGCAGGAAGGTTAAGTTACCTCTGAGGAGCAGGATAGATTTTAGGAATAAGGTGAGCAGATATGCATTTAAGTTGTTGACGAATGGTTAGATAGCATTTCAGTGAAAGTCTTCAATGTGCTTACAATAACTAAACCATCTCATCCAGATTGAAAGAAGGGTAAAACCAATTTTTACATGGATACTTGCTAGGTTGTCTTCTCCAATAGTCCACGTTCTACCAAACAGGACTGAAAGCATTCTTTTACACGTGCTAAAAGAATCAACTTCCTTCTGTGTGTTAGAGACTGCTTTTATTCCAGGAAAGAGCAGTCAACTGAGCAAGTTACAGATGAGAAAGGACCAGCGCCCAGTGGGCAGCGTCAAGCCAAATGCACACATGCAGTGGTTAGCTTCCACATGAACAGATCAACTATAAACTGTGTGTGTCACACTGCTACTGAAGAAATGTGTCTGCGCTTTTAGGTGACATGTTAAGTCCTTTTGAGTGGAGGATAGAGCAGAATTTTAGGCTTCCCCTGAGGAGCTGAACATGTCCACCACACTCTTCAGTCATCCGTTTAAACCCTTGTAATGCACATCAAATTTCACTGAGGGCCTTATTACAAAAGGAGGTTTGCAGTAGGCATTAAATAAGTGTTCTGCTTTTACCCTCTTGCTTTATTTAGGCCTGGTTGCTGTGCTGGCTCTACATCGTTAGAAAAATATGTAACCTCTAATGAGTTCCCTGATGATACTCTGAACTTCATCAAAACACATCCACTGATGGATGAGGCTGTACCATCCATCGTCAATCGACCCTGGTTCCTGAGAACGATGGTCAGGTATGTACTTCCAAGTGGACTCTTGCCCTCATTGTAGCTGTCAAGTTATGCTAATAGTCTTGCCCAGAATACTCTCAAACTCTACGAACACCCTCAGTGTGCTGGGCATGAATCTAGCTAGGAATGATGGCAGCACTGAGCAGATGCTGCAGAGCTCCCTGAGCAGTTTTGAAGACAGGAAAAAGCCTCAGTGCTTTCCAACCATGCTGTGCTGAAACGGGGTCTTGGAGGAAACACTGTGTGGGGAAGGTTGACCCGCCTGTTGGCTTATGGGTCAGTGTTTGAGACAGCTCTGTAGAAAACTTTGGGCAAGGATCAGCGGACAGCCCAGGGATATGTACACAGGATACAAACATGCCTGCCAGGATATGTTCACAGGATATGAAGATGTCTGTCGGGATACGTACTGATGTGTTTTAATGTTTACAGAAGTGTACAGGCAGAAGTAATCACATAATCTGTATCCTTTCTATGGCAACAAGAGAAAAATAATAATGAAGAGATTTGAACAAAGACCCATAAATCAACAAGCCTCAAATACACCATCCCCCTCCTATAAAAATACATTCCCACTCTCTGCTGTGGTCACTATACTGCTTATCTACCCTCTGGTTGTGAAAAGAATAACGCGACTAACTTTTGCTGTATTTTCCTCTTGTCCCCTGTACAAGGGTAGAGTTTTGTGCCAGGCAGTGTTTAGCTCTGGAATGGTCTGGCTTATTTTTAGTGATGTATATTCTGTCAGGTTTTTATGTCAGGTTCTGAACCCTCAACCAAAGACAAGAGCAGCAAACCTTGCGGAGTGCTTTCCTTTGATCGCCAGTCCAGATAACTGGTACCAAATCACCAGTACTTGTTGTCAATAAATTGTGTCATCCAAAGATTCAATATCATCTCAGCACTGAACTCACTCAGTGGCAGTTGTGGGATTATTTTTAGTGAGGTAAAATGGTGCTTATCGTCTCACATTTGCACTCACACATCTTTTCCTGCCAAAAAAAAGTTAAATGTGGATCAGTTATCATTATTGCTGCTTTTAACGTGACAGAGCTTGTAATTAGCCAAAAAATTCACTGTCCTATTTTCTTTCCCTGCCTGAAGAAGTCATCAGGCTAGTACTTTGCTTTTGATTGTAAGGATAATTCCTAAATAGACTCTTTGCACCCTTTCAGCTTTCTGCAAACACTTCTGCTAGCTGTTGGACATACAGACATGCAGACGAACGCATGAAAATTCCCTAGCATTTGGGGAGCCAAACTGTTACAGTCTGTGTTGACTTATAGGGTTATTCAGCTAGGAAAAGTGCTTAAATATGTTATATGGTTGCTAGAAGGCTACCACACAGTTATCTGAAGTGGAAAAAGTGATAAAATAAATGACAATCTAATGCCAACTGATGCAAAATGCTGTATTGTTATTCTAGATACCGCCTGACCAAAATTGGCGTGGACTCTGCTGCTGGGCCGTATCAGAACTACACCGTGGTTTTCTTGGGATCAGAGAAGGGAATCATCCTGAAGTTCTTGGCACGGACAGGAAACAGTGGTTTCCTAAATGATAGCCTTTTCCTGGAGGAGATTAACGTTTACAATCCTGAAAAGTGTGTATCTGATTCTTTGTACTCATGTATGGGTGACTTTGAACTTCTGATTTCCCAGAGAGTAGGTTGTCCCACAGAAGAGGAAGTGGTTAGAGAAGCCAAGTTTTTTGAGTAATTTTAAATTGTTTGGGGAGGGGATGTCTGCTTATCAGTCTCTACACTGCAGTAAGATATTTTTTATTCAGTATGTGCAGAAAATAGCCCATCCTATGTAGCAGTCGATGGAGAATTAAAAGTGAAATTCTGCAAAGGAAGATTAATTTTCCAATCTTATAAAAACCTGATTCCTCTCCAAATAACTTAACAACGAGCAAGCCACTCTTCAAGGGAAATTTCCTGCATTTCAGCCATCCTCAAATATGCCTAAGGGGTCTTTGAAGTGGCCCATAATCGCGCAGAAATTTCAGCTGCTTTTGAGTGCTAGAGAAGAATAAACACAAAAAGTGAAGGGTCCTCAGAAGGCTTGTCTGGTGTGCTGTCTCTCTCCACTTCTTATTCACATGTCCCATGCATTTTCAATACTCATTTTTATGTCTGTCAGTGTTTTTAGTTGCTATTGTGTGTTCTTTTTCCTTGGCTTGTTCAATTCTACCTTTCTCGGGGTTTTTTTCTGTGGTAGTTTTTTGGGTTTTATTTTTGTTTTTCAGTTTGAGGAATCATTACGTTTTCACCTGGTTTCCTAGCAGAATTCATTTATAACATTATCTCACTTTTTTTTTCAAATCAGGTGCAGCTACGATGGCGTGGAGGACAAGCGGATAGTGGCCATGCAGTTTGACAAGCCCAGCAGCGCCCTTTATGTCGCCTTCTCCACCTGTGTCATTAAGGTTCCCCTGGGACGCTGCGAGCGCCACGGCAGATGCAAAAAGTAAGTGTTTTCTGGTGGCTGTCAGAAGCCCAGGCAGCAGGCATGGGGAAGGTGGGAGGTCCCATGAATGCTACCTTGTGCTCTTTGTTCTCCAGGGCCTGCATAGCATCCAGAGACCCCTACTGCGGATGGATGAAGGAGAGCGGGGCATGCACACAGCTGGTCCTTGGTTCCAAGTGAGTAAAGGCTCTGGCTGGATGGACCATGAAGCTCTGGCAGTGGCGCCAGGCGGTCTTGGGCAAAGCTATTTGAAACACGGGGCTCTTAGGGAAGGAAAAATGTGGGAAGTGTTTGTTTCTACCTTATTTGCATTCACCTCTGAAATGTCTCACAAATTTTTTTGATGTGAACTCTCAGCTGATTGGTAACTGCTGAAAGAGGAGGAAGAAGAAAATGAAAGAGCTGTACTAAGGTCTGCATGTTGTTGAAAGGAGGGAACTGGATGGGTATGTCTGGACCAGCCCACATTGGAGCCATCACAGCTGATTAAAGAGGCAATAGAACCCAAATTAAATTACTGAAGCAATTTGTCCACTGAAAACAAAACCAGTCCTTCTAATTTACTGTGCATTACTAAGAGGAAACACAGAGCACAGGAAGAGCTTAAAGCAGATTCAGAGAAGTGCTAGATCTCCCCTTGCTTAACAGTAGAATTTAATTATTTTATAATAATTAAAGTCTGTGAAGGTTTGTTTAAATGCAGTTTACTAAAGCCTCCTTGCAGGAAGCAGACCCACTTCAGACCTCTCATTTCTTGGCTTCATCTGGCACACCTCATGCTTGCCCACTCTGAGGTACAGCTATGCTTCCTCAAGGTAGTGGTGTAAGTGTAGTGCATACATCACACAAACGGGATAGCCCCACAGCCAGCCCCGCTTAACCCTGCTTCTGTATAGGTCTTCAGTATATAATGGATGTTACCACCCCTGTGCTTGTGTGACATTCTTAATTTGCCATTTCAATTCAAATTGTTATGTCCACTGGAGATGCTAGAGCTATATCTGTAGATGCTTTACTACAAGACTGTTGACTGTTCCTGACCGGACATTTGATAGAAGAATGTTAAAATGCACTCATGTCCATATAAGGTTTTCTCGGTATTCCCAAGAGGCTTCAGTCTTTTTGCATTTCCATGGCAAGTCGCACGGGACTTCTATACCTTGCTCTTAAAAGCAGCTCCCATGTTTATCAGGAGATCCATCAAGACAGAAGCAGCACAGCTTGTGGTGGTGCAGTCCAGAGGCAAGCCAGGCAGGTCACTCTCCATCCAGCAGGTAACACTTAAGAAGGGGATCCAGATCAGCTGTAAAGATGCCTGGTGCACTTCTAAACCAGCCAACAGGAGGCAGAGATGTTAGGTGCCCTCCTGGAGTAGATGCCAGTTGAGCAGGAGTTTTAAGAACATGAGTTGGGAATTAGGTGTCTGCAGCGATAATTGTGCCTCAAGGGCAGGATCCGAACTAATGTAGACAAGGGCTTGTGTTGGAGGTTTTCCAAGGCTCTTGTCATTAACCTTTGACCATGCAGGAACTTGGAAGCACAGCTTCACTGGCTATGCAAAATCAGAGGCAGAGGTTAGGAGCATAAACTGGGCATGTCAGCTGGAAAAGCCTGGGAGTGTTTTTCAATAGAGCTCCTTGAGTTCAGTGGAATGCCTTCTGTGAGCTGGACCTTAAGCCTTGTAGCCTTATCCAGTGCAGTACATAAGTGACTGCTGAAATGCAGGTCATCTTCCCCCAGCACAGTACCTACCCAGTGGGTTAGCTTCCTTCTCACATCGAAGTGTCACTGCACCTTGTCTACTATGTGGACAACTTAAGGTAGGATCATAGTTGCTTCTAATAATGTCAGATATTATAGAGTTAACAGTTTAAAAAATATGAATGTCTGCCTCCCTTGACAATGAGACATGCAGTGGATTTAAGAAAAAAGTAATAATAAAAAGACAAAGCATCATCAGAAGCCAAGAAATCATTAAGCAGTGATGAGTAACTCCATGTCTGTGTTGCAATTTTTCAGTTTTTGTGTGTAGGTTCCAAAGAAATGGCCAGTTTCACAGCAGGGCTTTATTTCAATTGCATATGTGATAATTTCTTTTTGGTAGTGCCTGTGACTTGTTGTTATTCGTACTGATTTGTTTCTTTCTGTTATTTAGACTGGCATTTGAACAGGACATAGAACATGGCAATACAGATGGCCTGGGTGACTGCCAAAGTAAGCAAAGCTTTTACCCTCTATTTACCATGTGTCACAGCATCCTTCTGAATGTCTCAAATCACCATTACCTGTTAGGCGTTCTTTTGTACAAATGTAAGCCACAACAGGGACAGCATTGTGGCTAACAATGCAGGTTCAGAAGAGGAACGGATGTTTAAATGTATTTAAAGAAAATAGCCCAGTTGGCGTGATTTATACAAACACTGGACTTCAAAGCAGTTATGTAGTGAGAAAACTTTGGTTCCAGAGGATATTGATTATAGCAATGACATAATGAATTGGTTGTTCATTGTCTTTACTAGCCATGGTGGTTGAGTTGTTTATGTAGATGTACAGAAGTGGCTTGGTTTTGTTGGTGTAGACTGTGACTTGAACTACATTCCCATGCAACACAGAGAGACAGTGAAATATATCTTCCACTTCAGATCCAAATCAAGACGTAGGAACTACTTAGTTTGTGAATCTTACTGGATCTTAAACACAGGAGGACCATGTAGTGGTATTAAGGGTCAGGTACTACTGACCCTGCCTAAGAAATTTTAATGGTAAACCTTAGGTATTGTCAGCATGAGTTGGAAGCTTAAACACAATTGAGGGAGTGCAAAGATCTCAGCTTCTGCATGCCCTCTATCACAGCTACACCTCCCTCTGCCTCCACCCTAAGACAGGGTTACGCAGGCTAAGTTTTTTGAAGGAGATGTACGTATGGTCCTGCTGTGCTCCCCGTAAAACGGGTTAGCACCAAAATCAGGTCAGTTCCCAGCTGGTGCAACTTTGCCCTTTTCAGCCAGTTCTGCTCTTCTTGGGCAAATAGGTTAGAGAGGAGAGGAGCACACCTGATAGCACTTAAATATAAAAGAAGGGTAGGAAGTGATTCAGAAACAGCACATTGTGCTCATGGAGAGGGATCTGCTCCTCTGCAGAGAGCAACAAAGCCCATATCCTGCTTAAATCCCTCTTTAGCCCTGAATAATGCATAGAACCTTGACATTGCACAGGGGTAGATTTCACTCCCTGCTAACCCAGCTGATCTTATTACTCCATGTGGTCTTGGGTCATGTGAGTTTTGTCCTCATTGACTCACGTTGCTGGCTGCATCACTTGTAGTGCCTTGTGTTAGATTAGGACTTGATTTCAAAAAGAAATCCATGGCAGGGAGGACACTGCCCCTCCCACTTGGTATCCCTTGGTCATGAACACTTTCAAAGCCAGAGACTGGGTTTGCGTATGTCAGAATATTCATTTTGCCTGTGTCCTTAGGGTGCTAATCACCTGTGTATAAATATCAGCTGAAGCATAAAAGGTTGCTAGCAGCCAACTATTAAAAACAAAAAATGAGAGAGAAATAATGATTTTTTCCCCTGTTATTTGTCTTTCAGATTCCTTTGTAGCCCTGAATGGTAAGGAAGTTCTTAGTTTCATTATTTACTGACAATAAATACATTTAGAAGCAATCATTTTTTTTACTAAAACTGAAGTATTTTCATACTTTTGTTTAATGTTTCTTCACAATTTATTTTGTTCATAGACATTTCAACTGCTTCACCTGATCATGAAATGTCTTACAACACAGTGTATGGTCAGTTTTCAGGTGTTTTTAAAAATTCTCCCCAGATCCTTATGTTAGCTAGTAGTTCCTGTACTCAAATAGCCATTACGCTTTTGTGCTTGTTTTGTCTTGTTTTTGAGGGCCTGATTCACTAATCACAACTGGCATTAAGTCATATCTTTTGATTTTCAATCTCTCTTTTCTAGTCTTCCCTCAAAACTGTCTTCATTAAATTAAAGGCAGATATGGCCTATTTTAATGGCATGCCAGCAGACATGATTAAGAGCATGCTTCATCTGAACACTCACAGAAACACTTGGGTACAGTGATGCATCTTATTTGTTCACCAGGAAAAACAAGATAGCAGCTCACATCCCACTCATGAGTCTTCCAGGCTGGTGTCATGACTGCTACTGCAATCAGTCAGAGATATCTTAGGGAAAGGAGCAGAACTGTCCCTGGGTTACAGAAAGATCTCTCACAAGGAAAATTAACGTGTTACCAGTGTCAGTTGAGACTGGGTTGTGCCTCAGTTCCTGAAGGTTCCTGTCACTTCTAGGGTGAGTCATTTCTATATCTATGTTTGCAGGATCTTAATGCCTGAATGGTGCCTGGTCTGTAAAAATAGAGATTCACATTGCCAATTAAATGGCCTGAGCTGAAGAGGAGCATTTCTGTAAACCGAGAGTAGCAGTTTCCCATAAGGCACCTGTTAATCTGTGCTCACAGTACTTTCCACCACTTTGTTCTGTGTATTTGGTAATGTCTCAGTGAGGAACCATTGCAGAATAAATAATCACTTTAAATTCAAACGTAGACTTATATTGCAATAGTTTCTCTTTATAGGCATCCTGAACATAGACAAGTACTCACAAGCTAAGAGGGTGTGTGGTATTGCTCCCAGTGAAGTCAATGGCGAATTTCCATGTGGGATGGGAGCTTGCTTGTGAGGTTGCTTTCAGGCTGTACAAGACCAGCAGTTCATCAGAGCTAGGGCAAATTCACCATATGTTTGGCTGAATGTAGCAAGAGGTAGGTTAGTGTGCAGTTGCAATTAACATTTAATTGATCCCTTCATCTCATGCCTGCAAAATACATAGGTACAAAGCAGAATCAATGACAGCTAAATACAGCAGAGTATAAATAGCTGGAGGCACAGTAATACTGTTCAACATTTGTACAAATAAAATCATATTCCCCATGTTGTTTATTACCAGGAAATGGAAAATGTGCAGGTGAAACTTGTTTGAAAGTATGATAATGAAAACCAGTGAAAGGAATATATAAAATCAAAGACAAGTTGAGACTTCATAATGTGTAAAAGAATCCTGGTTTCGTCTGCATATACAGCATGGACTTTCTTTAATTTGAAAATTGCTGTATTTCCAGTGCACAAAGCAGTAATTAAAGAACAGTAATAACAAAATCCGTACTGCTCCATGTAAAGAAAAATAAAATGGCCCTGGGCATAGTGCTGATGTGCCAGAAATGTCCTGTGTTTCTAGCTTCTAATTGCATGCATAGGCCTTACAGTTACAGCTGTGAGACTGTGGTTTTGGATCCTGTCAGCTACCATATTAGTAGGGACTTAAGTAAAAGCTGATAGCTTAATCTGACCAAGAAAGCATAAAAATGGTTCAAGTGAGCAGCAGGGTGAAGAAAGCTGCAGTCCCAGGGAGTACAGGTTATAAAAGGGGCCCATTTGACTGTCCTCGTGTGTCAAGAGCAAAGACAGATTCCATGAATTAACCCAACTCTTCAGGTAGGACCCTACTGCCAGATGCAATGGAGAAATGCTGAGCCAGCTTTAATATATGTTCCTGTTCATGCTGTCTTTTGCAGATGATTTCGTTGACCCTCCTCGGGTGCATCCCAATAATGCTGTCTCTAGGCAAGCCAGCTCTTCCTTTTGTGGATTTAGTTGAAATACCCATTCTGATATACCCAGAGTTTCTTTATCTCTACTGTGGCAAAATATGAAAGGAAATGTGCTGGTCACTTCTATTGATCTTCTACATGAGAAGCGTAAAAAATAGCAGCATGAGGTAGTAAACCAGTCTCAGTAAACATACTGATGTTTGTTAACTCTACTGACTGCTCCGAGTAATTTTTATTGAGAAAACTAAAATTTTATAAATGGTGCATTTTAATGTTATTGAGTACAGTTAGATACATAAGTAAATGGTATTTCATAATAGATTAAATCTCAGAACTCTGGGATGTACCAGAATGCCAACCAAGTGAATGCTTAGGGTGCTTTTGGATCCAGTGGGCTAAATATATCCTAAGGCATCTGAAACTCCAGTTGCAAAAGAAGCCTTAAGGCCTGATTCCCTTGATTTACTCCACTATAAATCAGCTCACTTCAACAGACTTACTGCCAATCTGTAGCAGCATGAATGAAAGGAAAACTGAGACCTTAATCTTTCTATTCTTGGCATCAGCCTCCTCCTCAATTTGGCAGATGGGCCCCCTTTTCTAGGGCAGTCTCACATGACCAGCTGTAAACAAGTAAAGTGCAAAGTGTACACAGGTGACTGCTTCAGTGCATCTCTTTGACGCCCAAGAAGAAAACAGCTGGCTGAAGTTCTGGCTGCAGAAGTTCACAGAGAAATGATGCAAGAGCCTCATACTTAAACAAGGAGATTAGGCTAGATTCCCCTGCAAAATTGTAAGCAGCTTCAATTACCTTTGGAAACATCAGTTCTTAGTGAATTGGGCCCTTATTTTACCCCCTAGCCATAGTTCTTTCTCCATCTGTAGTATTGATTTAGCCTTTCCCTCTAATTGTCTAATTAGGTTGCTATAGCTGTTAATAGGATAGTGTGCAGACATCTTAACCTCTGAGATCCTAATGACTTGTGCATATTAGAGCAACTATCAAATACGTATTGAATCCCTGTCTTTGTTTTAAACCTGAAAAAACCTCCTTATATTTTACAAGTGCACTTCAGAACGAGCTGTAGTTACAGAAGTGCAGCCCTTCTGAATCATTATCCACGCCCGTAGACACTAAGTGCTTTTAAGTCTCCTTCTGTTACTTGATTACAGCACTCCAAATGAGAAGTTTTTGCAAATAATGGAAGCACCTAAACCAGATTTTTTTTAAAGTGTGTCTGTTTTGCTTTTTACATTTGCTTTAAACAAGAAGTTTGAAAAGCACTGTGTCTGCAGTTTTTCAGATGGATTGTTTTAAAACAAAGACAGTATTGTCTTTTTAGATGTTTATGTATTAACTGATATTAACACATAGGTAGTAGCCACATTTAAAATATGCGAAAGCCTCTTTAAATTGCAGCGAAGCCTATTTACGGAGCCAGAGTCGTAAAAAAGGTATAATGGGGAAAAAAAAAAGGCACACTACATGTTACAAACTATACAGCACATTATAAAGGCTTAATAATGGCTGTGTGAGAGGGCCAGGACTGGGTTGCCTGCCACTTCAGTCTTTTCTCTGTTTAGGAGGGACACTTACCTAGCTTATACGTTTGTGGTGTCCTTTTGCTCAGAGGTGGAATTCACCCAGCAGGACTGGCTGTTAAGGCACTTACAGGACACGGTGGCTTCTCTGCTGATGGGGCAGCCACTGCCTGGTAGTAAGTGCAGAATACAGCTCTAACCCAGGTGGGACAGGCTATTGAGGTCTAATCTGCTACTGCCCTGCTTCCTCGAAATCAAATGGAAGAAAGTTTATCTCAATTATGTGTTGAAGGTTGTTTCACAGTGCGTACTAGACTGACAAATTAGTAACAGAGTGAATACACTGATTTCTTGAGTTTGTGTGAAACCCTTCTCTGCCTAACAACCATCTGGTACACATTAATGTCTTCACAAAGCCTTAGGTTTCCATTACGAAGAAGTTCTCTATGTATTTGCAGCATGTGGTTCAGGAAATCTTTTTTTCAGAAAATGTGTCCCTTAGGCATATATTTTCTTTAGATTACTGTATAAGAAATGTGGGGTTTTAACCATACTTATGACTTTTCCTTAGAATCCTCCTTTTAAGCACACCTAAAGTGCAAGTGTCTGGACAGAGATATGGGCATATAAATGCATATCAAATACAGGCAAAAAATATGATTGCTAGTTGGCAAGATTTTCTTCTCTTTTACCTCCTTATCAAGCTATGACTAATGGCTTTCTTTTGTTGAGTAGAGCACTATTTGTAGGCTGACCAAATACTGTACACATTATTGCGGTAGCTGAATGGAGTATTAACTTGGAGACTGGGACCCCATGAATGCTGGCACTGTGGTTTTAGTCCTTGGGGAAAAGAAGACATGGATATCTCGTAACTTCCTTTTTCTGGCCTGTTCTCTGTCCCATTATTTCTCTTATTTCTCGGGGATGAACACAGGAGTTGACAAACATAAAATAGTATGGGGGTGGAAGGTTTCACACTCCAGCATATTCTTGTTTCAGGAGGGCACTTGTTTTCAGTCATTGCAGCTGTAGCTGTCCTTTTGGAAACAGGCAGCCCTGCTGCAGGACTGCTGTGGAGCAGGCAGCACATTTGGATTGGCATCCGTCATCCATCTAACTGTGTGTTACCAATGCTCCCAGCCATGCTGTGGCTTATGGAAACTTTTTAGAAGGGCATAATGTTTGGCTTCTCTTTTCTATCTGAGCGATATTAAGAGCTCTGTCTTTAACAAAATACAGCCTCTATTTTGCCGTGTTAAAGAAAGATGGCTGGGGGAAACCACACTTCCTATCATGAGAAGTTAAAAATAATACAGTGCTCTTGTCAGTATAAGCCTTCAGCCTGAGGTCCATAGCTAAACTGTGTTAATGATTAGCTGTAGTAGCTGAAGGTTGGTTCCACAATGAGAACGCTGTGAATCTGACCAATTTTCCCTGCTAAGCATACAAGTCACAGGAGCTAGCTGTATCCATGTCCTATGCAAAACACAGTCCACAGTGCTGCCGTATGTAATCCTGTGCAGTGAATCAAAAGGACTCCTCAAAAATATACAGAGGAGCACCGACACATTCTTCCTCTGTAAGATGATTAGTATTCAGTAGGACTTCTTTAAATCATAGCAGCATCTTAATAGAAGCTTCAGCTTTTTGCTGCCTTTCAACCCCATGAAGCTGGTTAAAGGGCTGGATAAAATGAAACACATGGGCACATCAAAAAGTTTGGGAGCATTGGTGGCCAACATTTAGATTTTTGGTTGCTAGAGTAAAATCGGGGAGCTAGGTTCATCAGGTCTCTGTGCGCTTCTGAGAGCTGTGCCTGGATGGCTTTGGAAGCCATCTAAAGCAGCCTTTTTGAGATACAGCTTCCAAAAGCCTTATGCTTATCCAGTGACTGTTTAAAATAACATATAAAAGCACAGTCTCTACCTGACCAGCTCTGTGCTTTCACTGTGAGCCTCTAAATTTGGGCTCCTTGTGTTGCCCCAGTGACCCTCGAATTATTTTTCTCAGCAGTGAAACAGTATCAGGGGATGGGGATCAAGGGAAGGAGTGGGCAGAGGGTTCCTGCTAGGGCAGTCCATAGCCTGGTAATTGGACTCCTCTCCAAGGGAGACTCACATCTAAGGAAGGAAAATTAATTTTCAGGGCTGTTAAAAAGGAGGCAGGAGAAAGGTGGGCTGCTGCCAGTCTGTCTGGTGGTATGTGAAGAGAAAACATTCTCTGCCATTCTGTCTCTGAATAATCTGATTCTATTAGTTTGTGTTTGAGCATGTTTCAAAAACCCCTGTTTTGATGAACTCTTCCAGGAAAGGAGGTAAGGGAAATACAGGTTACTCCATGTCAAATTAATGAGGCCCAGAGCTGCTTGAATCCTGCTGAAAAGAACTCATTTTGATGCATGTGTGGAAAGGCAACTTTCAGGGACGTGTTGCATTTTTAAGGTCAAAATCTTGTGGTGCGGATGGAGTTTCAGTGTCTCCTCCCCAGCAGCCATGTAACAGCCCAAGCCACTGGGAAGCCCAGGTTGGAGCCATCTTTCACAGGCTGTAGACTCCAAGCACTCCAAGCATTTTGGGTGCTGACATACTTCTCAGGATCTAGCTGAAAAGGACGTATGAATCTGCAAACGCGTCTCTGCCCTCGCCAAACCACTGTTAAAATTGTGTGGTGCGTCCAGCAGGGCATGTCCTGTTCCACTCCCATTTTGGAGTGGATTTATTTGGTCTGTGAGGAGCTCCTCAGGCTTATTCAGGACAGTAGTAACAATGTTTAGAGTAGTTGTAATGGAAAAAGGGTATATGAGCCTCTGTCCCCAGAGGAGGCTGTGGCAGCTGCTGCTGGAGTCATTGGTTCTTGGGCAGATCCATGTAGAAAGGTGTTCTCTTCACTGTCACTCTGGGCTGAAATGACGTTCAGTTTCATACTTGTCTCAGAGCCATTTTGGACCATCAGCTCAGACAGGACCGATGGCGAGGGTGCAAGCGGCTGACAGGCCTTGCCCGTTTCCCATCCAGAGGGTGATGCCGCAGGGTGAACATGGCGGCGCTGGGCACTCCTTCATTCCCCTGGGCGCACAGGGCCACTGACATCCCCGTTTCGTAGCTCTGCTGGCCTTCCCTTTCCATTTCGGCTGTATTAGAAGCCGTTCCATTTGAAATTGTTTTTAAAATTGCTTTTTAACTAAGCCAGTGCCAGACAGCGTTGGCTAACACTTCAGTGTCGGTCAGGCGTGTGTGCTGAATCCTGCCAAAGGATGCTTGACTGAGATGAAGTGCGCTCACCCCCTTCCACACACATTTAATTCTGTGGAGTAAAAGCACGCAACCGCAAGCTGAGCGGCAGCCTGAGGCACGTGTGCACCTCTTAACACCCTCCGCCTGACTGATCCGGAAGGTTCAAATCCCGTTTCCTTGGGGCGATGCTTTGAAGGACTTTCGAAATACTGTTCAGCCTCAGACACGACGTTTGCCCAATACAGAAGAAAAGCAATGCGCACATTCCTGAGCATGGTGAGGTAGCGTGGTAAGTGACTAATGAGACTTATCTTCCCTACCTGTATTTATAATGTAAACAGGACACTCCAGTTCCCTAGTCCCAAGCACCACCACTTCTGACTCTCGCGCTCGACAGGGTTATGATGCTAGGGGACACATGCTGGATTGGAAGGATCCGCTTGATTCATCTGAAAATACAGATCCATATGTGGCAGTTTCATCCCATAATCATCAGGACAAGAAGGGTAAGGCCTTGGAAATGACGTCCTGTGGTGAGGAGGGAGGGGGGAGAGAATTAAAGTGTAACTGCTTCCAGCTGGCTCCGAGTAACATGTAATAAAACTCCTGTGCTATAATTAAAAGCTTATCGTAAAGCCTGAAACCAAACAGCCAATCTCAGAGTCAGTCCTAGATAATTCACTGCCTGAGGAAACCACACAAAACAAACAGAAGTGTATGCCTTTGCAGTGTGTGTTGTGCATGTGTACGGGAAGGAGGGAAACAGTGGGGATTTAGCTCTCTTTAAACTTGATCTCCTCCGTTGTCTGGCAGAGGAAGATCCATGGCTTCCCGTTGTTCTTAAGGGTGCACTTTTATATTGCCTTGTTGTCTGAATTCCCAGGGCAGCACAGCACGTCTTGGCTAATTTCACATTAGTTCTGTCTGTCAACAACAGACAGAGGTTCTGAATGTCTACTCTAGTTTAACCATTGAAGTAAAACTGTCAGTAGTCCTAGCCTCTGGGCCTAAGTCCCACTGTCTTCAGTGAGACCTGGACATCAAATACCTTTGAGAGTGGGGGCTGAGGAGATCATTCGTGTATTGTAAAAGATAGGGAGGTGACTGCTGGTGGGTAAAGATTCTGTGTTGCATTTTTAAAGTGCCAAAAGGTTAGTATTGAGGTGGTGTTTCACAGCGTTCAGCACTCTGCTGAAGCACACCTGGGTCTAATACAAGTGGCAGCCCTGTCATTTGGCCTCCAGTCCCAGTTTGCTATGCACAGGGAGAATTAGGCAGTTACCTAAATTTGCCATTTGAACATGCTGAGAGAAGGAGAAGATTTTCTCAACTGTAAGGATGGTGGTGCCCCCTAATTCCATATTGGCCCTCCGTCATTCTCCCAGCTCCTTTTAATCTGTGTCTCTAAGAGGTTACAATGGTTCCTTTGTAAATAGGGGACTTAGGTTCAAATAGCTCCACTCACTAGAGAGATCTGAGTCCTTGTTATTCTTCTCCAGGGTGTTCTTAGATCGCTTCTTTCAATCTCTTCTCCGTTGAAGATGTTTTCCTCTGTATGGACTAATTAAGTACTCAGTGGGTCAGGAGGAGGATGGGTATGAGCAAAACTCACTTGCTGAGTGGTTAGGGTACTCTCCAGGGGCAAGAACACACATGAGCCTCGGTCCTTTCTGCTATGAATACTTGATATAAAACACTTAAAATATTAATTGAAATGTGGATTCCAGTCTCTGTTGTTCATGCATTTTACATGAAAAACTCATTAGACAAAAGCATCAGCTGTTCCTGGAGAAGCTGCTGGCATGCCAGACGTGCTGCTTTGAGTTGTCTGCCTAAACTAGTAGGTTACTAAATCGTGCTCCATCCCCTCCCATCTGACCCAGTGAGTCTTGAATTCTCTGCACTGGCTGTGGAGACTTTCAGCAGGGGGTAACACGCATGTTAACATTGCAGAACAGTCTTCAGCAGAGCTGCACGAACAGCTGGTGGTGGTCTGGACCCAGACTGTGAACTCAGTGCCTGTTACTCACAACAGCCCCAGACACAGTGCCTCCCACAGTCCTGGGATATCCTGGATTTCTCACTGAACTCCACAGGATTGACCCCAAAGAGCCTTCACAGTTCTTAGCCAAGAAGGCAATGGGCATCACCTGGCTGGCGGAGCAGACAATGCTTGAAGCACTTTTCCAGCGAGGAGGCTGGTCAAATTAGGCAGGAGATGCACTAAAATTTCCTGAGATGCCATGGCAAACATTAATCTAGTAGCCTTGGCTTTTAGGCTGGATAGCAGGAAATGGAATATGAAGATTTGAATTACCTCAGGCAGAGAATGTGAACTTGTCTCCCAGTTCCCAGCAATGAGCTTTTCCTATATAAGAAAGGGAAAAACTGCCATTTGCTCTTCATCCTTTAACTGAGTTTTAGAAGTGGCCCCTGTTTGAACAATTTATTTTCAGAGCTTGATCTTGTAGACATTCTGGGAGAATAACTGCAAATCTGAAGCAACAAAAGTTCATTTCTAGAACGTGGTTGGGCTTATGTGTGAGTTAAGTTTACATGAGAGTTATGCACAGAGCTCCTTTGCACCCTGCAGACCCGTGGGCTGCTGAGCCTCAGCAGAGGAAGAATTTCAGGCAGCTGCAATACTAAAACTCATAACTTAGGGTGCAAGGAGCTGAGGGTGCTGAAGATGAAAGCTCAGGTTCCTAATTCCTGATTAAGCTTAGTTTGAGATATTGACATCATTCTTTTAATTCCTCAGCCCTTGCTCTTCAGCTGTAGAAAGGCAATCCAGAAAAAGTGATTTCTGGGTATCACATGTGTAGAGAAAGGAAGGCAGATAAGCCTGCATGCTCTTCTAAAGATGGCATGTGATTTACCTAGCACTCCTCTTTCCTCGCAGCAATAAATCAGTGATAATGCTGACAGACAAAAAATAAGGCTTTTTTCTTTCTCTGTCCAGTCTTGTTAGTAACATCTGGCATTCAAAGTGCTTAAGGTGAGAGGACATTTCTTAGAAAATCCAGTGTTCCCTCTTCTGAAAGTAAGTGGTATCTTTCTCTCCTCCACCCTGAGAGGAGGAAATGTCATTAAGCAGATTTGATGAGGAAGGAAGAGATCCTTGAACTCAGCTCTTCTGCTGGCGTCAGACAGGGGATTGGTGTCAGAAACCACCAATAGTGGAAGATCTGGCCCTTTATGTACCCAGAGGAATGTGGAGACATGTAGGCATTTTAATGGTACTGTTTGTTATGTGTGGGTCCCTACTTCACAAACCTTTTGTGAAGCAATGCTTAATAGATGGAAAGCTAGCTCTTAAAAGCATCTTGTATGCCAGTAGCAGCTTCCAGAAGAGCATGCAGTGAAAATATTAATAAATGTGTTGCTGTTGGATTCTAATCATTTTCGCTTCAATTCACTGACTGATGAGGTGGCTTACATTCAATAGTTCCCTCCCCAGGGAGTGATGGTTACCAAAGAGCCTTATTAGCACTTGACAGGGTCATTTAAATATCACGCATTCTTTAGTGCCTAATTATGAATATTGACAAAGCTGGAAGCAGTCTACACACAATCAAAACAATGGCGGCAGAGGTGACCGCATGGTTGTTTACCATTACCATCTACTTGTGTGTTGTTACTCCTTGCCTTGCCCAGTCAGAGTCCATTGGTTCCAAAATTACTATTGACTTGTTGTTTTGAAAGGGCAAAGGAGTTCTTGCACAAAATTAAAGCAGAAAATGTTACGCTTACTGTCCTTTTATCAAGATTTGGTTTTCACATTTGCTGTAATTTCTTTTACTTTCACACATTCACAGACACTTTTTTTAAAAAAACATTTTCTCTTTGTTTTGCAAGGTGTTTTGTGGTGTTCTTCATTGGTTGTGTCTAATCCTTTGGACAGTGTTTTCTTTCTTTTCCTGTGCTCACAAATGACTTCTTACTGATTGTACTAATTGTACAGAATCCACTTGCTGCTTTCTTTTCTGTAATACGAGTGCTTTGATGATGTCACATCCATCCATATGCTTCACTTTTAATTCAGTGCAGGCATCTTGGGGAATATCTGTGGGGGCGTGAAGAGGGGGTTCTTTAAAAGGGCTGACTCATGGGAATGTGACATTTGTGTGCCACAGCTTTGGTAGCTAAATATACTCTGGGATTGTTGTTTCTGAGCTACATCACTTTTCTTGCCAACGTGAAAATGCGTAGTGCAACCCCTACAGTGGGAACTATGGTTTGCCACTCCACTGGCATTTTCACTTTGGCTATTAAGGAATTTGCCCCTGTTGCAAAACAAAACAAATTGGCTCTGATTGGGCAAAATGCACCCTTCTTTCCTGTTATCCTTCGTCTCCTGCCCAGGAAAAAAAAAAAAAAAAATAAATTTAAAAAATTTTTAAAAAGGAAAAGAAAAAGATAAACATGTTCTAGAGTATGTTTACGTTTCGTTTCCTTTCTTGCTGTGTTTTAGTGTTAATTTAATTGTGTGTTTCTCACCTTTGTCAAAACAGTCTCCCTAACCTCGCCGTCTAACCTTCCCCCTGCTGCCATTGTACTTGGTCTCCCTCCCTCGTCGTGAAGCTTCTCCCATGGAGTGCTCCAAGGCTTTACCCTCTACGGCCCAGTAGTGCTCTAGCGTTGTGTCTCTCGGTAGTCATCCTACTAACGAAGAGGGGAGTAGACACATACCGCTCCTAGAGAGGCCTACGTGAAGAAAACAAAGAGATTTTCTTCAGAAGTAGCTGGCCTTGCCCCTCATTGCCCTCCTGCCCTTCTCTGCTGCCTCCTGTCCTTCCTGCCTCCCTTCAGAAATGCCTCGCGCTTTTCAAGTCCGGGGTTCATTAGCACAAATGCAGCCAACTGCTCGGTTTTCTCACTGGCTCCCTAAATGCCTGGAGCTTGCCTTTTAATCACAGTGTTGATAAATTGGTTGCAAATCCAGCTTACTGTTTTGTGGTTCTGCTACAGCTTCTTCTCCACAGCATTCACATGGACATTGCTGAGCTGGGGCACTGAATGACAAAAGTGTAGCGGTACTGTTAGCAGGCTTAATGCGTGTATTCTTTCTTGTCTTGACATTCATTAAGTGAAGATTATGCGGTGGTATCTCCTTTCCTTAACAAGCCTTTTGTCGATATCCAAGTAGCAATGGTAAAAAGCTGATTAGAAGCGGTACGTGGTAGGCAGTTTACAGTGTTAAGGGCTTCTGGTGTATTTGGATCTCAAGAGTGCTCCTGTAGATACAGTATCTGGTAGAACCTATTAATTTATAGATTGTAGAATTATTATTTGTTTTTATTACATTAAACATATAAATACATATATTTCTATCTTAATAATATTATTAACAATAACGACAATAATAATAATAACTGCAGTCCTTCCTCTGGTACAGAATTAGATGTCATTAGCAACTGTCAGCTACTGTGTTTGGAGAGGGCTGTGCTACTGGGGAGCCCAAGTGCTGTTCATTTCAAAACCTGACTCCAGAAGGTATTTCATAGTGTACACAAGTGGCAGTGTGACTAAATTTTACTGTGATTATCGCTACTTGAAAGATTTGCCAAGTGCTGACAATGCTTGTCTCCGGAGAGCCTGCAAATGTTCAGGCAGATTCTGCTGTAGTGAGACAGACTTATATGAAACTTCAGGTACGGTTATGATAAAGAATGTAAAGTGCTGATTTAATAAGATACTTTACAAATAGACATGATATGAGAGAAAAAAAAAATCTGTGGCAAAGCAAGGCTTCAGACTCTTTTTTGTCTGAATTAAACAACTGGTGTTTATCATGGGAGGGCTGAGTTTTGCACCAGAAAGTACATTTGCAAAGTATGTTTTTACACAAAAATGTTGTTATGTGCTACTACGTGAAAGGATCTAAAAGATTCAAAGTGTGTTTTATCAGAGAAAGCAGGGAGAAGTTATTATCTTGCTGGCATTTTGCAGTAATTCAGAAAAGGATTTAAAGTGGCACAAGATTTGTCAAAACATCCTTTGAGTCAGTGTTTGCAGGTGAGGGGGGTGGCTTGAATTTTCAAGGTGAAGCAAATATTCTGTATGTGTTCCATATAACCGTCCTGTCACTGTTTGAAGTAACTTACTGATCATAAAAAAAGGCTAATGGGAGAAGGAGCTGCACTGTAGTCAGTTCTGCGTGCATGGGGCTCTGGAAGAGCTATAAACTCAAAGGGTGTGTGCCTGGAGGGGGCTACAACAAACAGTGCTGTTCTTGCCCATTTGTACACACAAACATAAAGCAGATTGCAAGTATTTTGCAGTTCACTAACAGTGCCAAGTGCTGACAAAACAATGAAGATCAAATTAGACCAGATCCTTAGCTTACTATTAGTCTTTTGCCCACAGTCTAGTAAAAGAGAGCTGTGAGAAAAGAAGTAGGGGATTTGCCCTGATTCTGTCTATGATTCTGCAGCATTTGGCTGAGATTTGAAGTGAGAGGTGTGGTTACTCAGAGCTGTAGTGCTTCACAAAGGGATTTCACCTACTCAAGACAAGCTGACACGGGACTTAGTCTGTTTAAACTTTTATAGATCCGCATCAAGATTAAAAACCACTTACTTTTCCCAATAGGATTTCAACAGATTGGTTGGATGAGTCTGTGCTAAACAAAGCCTTATAGATTTTTTTTCTGAAGTGTTCTTAAGTAAATTAGCATCAGCTTACTGTAAATATCACTGTTCCTAGAGGGGGAGCTTATTTACATTTGTCACATAATACAAGCTACTTTGGTGAAATACTGAAACAAAAATCTTTTTTAAAACAAACAAACAAATAACCCTATATTTGTCAAGAAGGGCTCTAATGAGCAACTTGTCCAGGAACTGAATCTTTCAGAGACTAATCACAGTATGCCTGCTGTGGAGCACTATTTTAGCTCTGTATTAGATAAATACCAGAAAGCCATTGTTAGCAGTTAAATGGGACCAAATTTTTCAGCAGAGTTTTTAATGGCCAAATGCCTGTGTCCCCAGACCAGGCTAACAACTAGCAAACGTGACAGAAGATTGATGGTCTCAGCATGCTGGTCTCTGGTATCCTGTGATGTGCACCAGAGGACTGTGCAGTCCGGATTAAGGGAACACACCAGACTTGTCCAGAGGAATGACACTGATCCTTCTTCTGCTCTGTCTTGCATGTACAGCCTGTCTGCTCCCAGGACTAGAGACAGCTAATCATCTCAGATTGCAGCCTAGAGTTCAAACAGTGGCAGTAGAAAACTAGATGCTAATTAATAGAAGGGAAATTGTATATAAAACTGATGAAAGAAGAATGCTGGAAGGATGTTTCTGACAACAGACTGTCTTCAAGCTTCTTTTCATTATGTTTTTTGTAAGTTTCTGTGAGAACAAGAGCAGAGAAGCAGAGAGGAGACGAGGCATGCAGAAACGAATTCCCTGGACGGGGCCACATCCTTAAGCCAGTTTTAATAAAAAATGGGGATTGTAATAGAATACGACGCAGTGATTTAGTGTGGCTTCTCTGTGACTAAACCTTCATTTCAAACCTTACATAAAAAGCCCCAGCTCATTTAGTCACAGATTTCTATAGTAACCTCCTGAAAGTGTAAGGAGAGGAACAGTTTTCACTGCAAAAGATAGGCAAGGATGAGGAAATCGAAATAGTGGAGGGGGTATATTCCAACACACACCAACTGCCTGTGCCAAACCTAAAGAAAGGCTTGTACTTCAGCACTGGCACTAACTTAAAAGATTTAACTAGCAGAAGCGGAAATGTAAATTGCAGGTTTAGAACCAAGAGCTATTTGCTATTTGGTAGCCAGAAAAAAGACATCCTTGGTAATAGAAGAGACTGTGTCCATGTGCAACTCCTGGTTATGAGAGCTATCAAGAGAGCTTTTCTTTCTAAATTTCCCTGAATTACTGGATCCTACAAATAAGAGAAGGGTGATGTTTAAAATAGAGCTCATCAAACACCAAATGTGGCTGCAGGAAACAGCAGGTATCCTTGACCTGTAATTGTCCGCCTGCATAGATTTAAAGTCAGGCAATCCATTTTCAGGCTGCAATGAGCAGTAGAAGCCTGTCTTACTAAACCAGGGAAAAACTGTCATTGCCCCAGGACCTTGATCTGCTTTTTCAATGAAAGAGGCCACATCTAATTTGTCAAGGCAGCTGTTCTGCGTTCAGGGTATTAGAGCTATTGTGCGATGGACTAGATCCCCAGCTGCATTCATCCCGTCACCCGGTGAGGACAGCTCGGTGGAGGAACACAGGCTGCCTCGTGCTCTTGTTTGACCCTTGTAGCATTGACATATTTATCAAGAGCTGGGAATTCGCTGTAGGGTGTGTTGTCCCCACAGGGCCACCACTTTATCTGAAAATAGCAAAGCAAAATTGGTGGACAGGACACCAGGTAGCACGAAGTTTCATTTTTGCAGTGTTTATATTGAGTATAGGGAGACGTGCCATACAGAGATGCTGAAGTGGGAGGGCAACCTAGCCATTTAAGTAAGAGATTTCTGAAACTGCTTTGAAATTCAAAGGTATTTAAGAGCAGAAAATCTAGTATCTGAAAGACACTTAAAACACCTTTTGGTGTTAATGCCAGTGTACAATTGAAATGTCAATATGCTATTAAAGATATTTGAATAATTCACTTTTCTCATATAGGATGTGCCTAGTTTTGATAATTGAATTAATTAATAGTTAAGATGTCCTGTAGTAACTTTACAATGACTTAAACATTGATAGTCCTCATTCAGAGCACTTTAATATGATCTGTGGACTGTGAACTATTTAATTACATACCTCTGTACAAAACACCACCTGCTTTATTCTCATATAGATAACCTTTTAGTGAATGGTATCAACATCCCTTTCAGTATGTAGGAAGGATCCTGACTGACTCTCTTCCTTTTTTTCATATTTTTCTGTGAGACTGTAAAAAAGGCAAGCTTAATTCTTTATGTCAGAATGGGCTGGTGCTTACTGATTAACAGCATGCAGTTAATTAAAAAAGGAAAAACCTGGAGAGAGCATAATTTAGATTTTGCCATGTTAATTTTACTGATCATTAAATACAGGTAACAAAGGTTGTGTTTGGAAAGCAGTTGTTCCTATGAATAGCCTCAGTTTAGTCAGGTGTTTAGGCAGGTGTTACTTCAAGCTCTTTAATAGTCATTTAGTGAGACACTATGGTCCTTGGTATCTGATTACTGTTGCTACGACTTTTGCTAGATTTCAATCATGTGTTCTACAATTTTCTGTGCTTTATTGAGAAGTTTTGAAGCAGATAGTGCAAATTCACCATTATATCAAAAATCTGCTGACATCCCTGTGAGACAAAAAAGAGCTTCATTGGCCATGCTTAAGTTTTTGAAAAACATCAGTCTGTCATACCCAGAAGAGACTTGTCACTGTTAGGCTACTAAATACATAGACAACTCCATATACATTGCGCATCAGTGCTGTGGCTGATAAGCAGTTTACTAGCTGATAGTCTGACACCTCTCCCTGCTCCTGCAGATCAGAGTAAGTCAGAGTCCCTACTGAAGTAGATTTTAACAGCTCCATTGGCATCAGAAGAGCTTAGAGCAGTTGATAGAGGAGTTGCTTAGGAAGCATTAAAAGGCATTTCTGGCACAGCGGTACAATACAGCAAACATTTGGAAATGTCTTAAGAGCACATTCATGACCAACTTCGTGTTGGCTGGGAAGAATATCTCTAATCCTCTGAAACCATGAGTCCCCGTGGATAGCCTCCAGACCAGTTCCAGCCTCCCATGTCTACCAAAGTGGTTAGCCCTGGAGATTAAACTGTAGTTCTCCCACCAGCAACCAAAGATTGCTGTCTTCTGTGGAATAAAATCTCAGATGAAGGTGCAGCTTGATAGCGTTGTCACAACTGCGCATAAACTAGACAGTTCTTTCATATGCCCAACAAGGATTTTTTAAATTGCAAAATAACACCAGCTGCATGCTGTCAGTAATATGCCATCTTGTTCATGCTCCATCCTGTCTTACACACAATTGTGGTAGAAAATAAAAGAACAGCTGTTGAAAAAAAAAAGAGGTGGGGGGAAGCAGGCACATTTTTAAGATCCTACAAAGGTACTGTTATTCACTATCATGTTCTTGTAGAAAGAAAAAGAGGGGTTTTTTTGGAGAGCCTGAGAGATCTGCGAGCACTAAACACAAACAGTACCAGCACAAACAGGGAATTTAAGCATGCACAGAAACACCTCCTGAACAGCAGCACACTGAAGCTTTCATTAAAATAATTTCAAAAGTCTTCTGAGAAGCACATATTTTCCAGGTGTTTCCTTATTCCTTAAACCAGAAACCTACTGAATTCCTGTTTGGAAGCAAGCAGGGTGAGTGAGACAGAAGCCATAACGCTGGGTAAACACTGAGTTTCACTTGTTTTTAAAGAAGCTAACAGAAGTGGCCTTGTCATGTGGTGCAGAAAAAGTCATTGGTAGTTTCTTTGAGCCTGTGGTCAGCACTGGAGAAATTTAATTCCTGCCACAAGCTGATAGCTCCCATCAAGCAGTTCAACAATTCTCCATGTGTATTTATTGCTGAATGAGTCCCAATCAGAGGCTCTCAAGGGAGGGCACAGAGCAGGGGTGCCCTCTGTCCCTTCTTCTGCCTCCTCTCCCCACTGAACCTTCTGCATTCACCACAAAGCCTGCCCAGAGGTTTGGGCAATCACGGCTCATAATAAAGAACATAAAGAGCACTGCTCTTTTTTTTGCAGATAGTGGCTGGCTTTATCTCAACAAAACACTAGTCTCTATTCAGTATCTTAAAGAGGTCTTACAGTGCTGCAGCACTTTATATGCTTTATATACTTTTTGTCTAAATACAACCAAGCTACAAGCAATGCCCTGAGGCACTCATCCAGTCAGACCAATTAATTTTCCATACCCAGGGGGATTTGTATATCTCGGTGTGCAGTTCTCACTCCTTGAACTAAATTACTAGTATCAAATCACTAGGTACTTTCATATACCCAGCATCACAACGTCAAAAGACAATACAATTTATTATATCTCTACTTGCTCATGGCAAGACAGCTTGATAACATCAGCTGTGCTTCGGCAAAAGGTTTGTTCTCACCTACAGTGTGTTTAGAAAGGAGGAAAGAGAATAAATATATGTTACTGAGAGAAAATAGATTGTGATCTAATTCGTTAGGGTCCCAATGCTAGGAAAAAAAATTAGGCTTTAAGCTCTCACATAGAAATTTGCATATCTGTAGATTAGTAAACATATGTTGAGAGCTAGTCTACAGACAGGAAAAAAGCCAGTCGTGTTCCTTTTTAGAGCACTTACCTTCATGTTGATAAACTAAATGTGCAAGCTGCCTGGTTTGCCCACAGCAGCAGAAAATACTGGCTTAAAGAAAGAGTGTGAGCAGGAATCAAACAAACACTGCAGTAAATCCAGAAAACAGAGGTGAGACCCAGTACTGGAACTGAGTGGAAGGCTGGGGGAATTGTATTGCAGAAACACTGCTGCCTGCGAGATGCGTGATAAAGCAAATATACGGGTATGCCTGCCTGGCTTGCTGCTGGACAGCCAAGAGGTTGCCTGGGTGGGCTTTGGATGCATGGTGGAGAAGACACTGGTTTGAGCACGCTGCTGTGGCTGGATTGCTGCTAGCCCCGGGGCAGGTTTCTTGGAGCTTGCTGAAGTATGTCCTCCGAGATGAAGCTGCAGGGTCACCTCATCCCGGGAAGCAGAGTGGCCAGAGTAATCACTGAGTATGTTAGAAAATGTACAGATAGGAAACATCAGTGAAGTTGTGGCATCAAAGTGTAAATGTACATGCAGTACCTGCAAGGTGAGATGATAAAAAAAATTAGGTCAAAAAAAAAGAGAGAACTGTAAACTTGACAGACAGAAAAATGCATGAAGGAAGCCACCACTGGAGACAGAAGATGAAGTAGGTGAGAGAGAGGTTATAGCAGCACCAGGACAAGAAGTCCATCAGGGAAATGCTGTCTTTTTCCTCAGAATATGTCTGGAGTAATGCTACTTGCTTTACTGGAGATACTGCAAATTCCAGTGAATGTAACTGAGAGGGAAAAAGGCTTCTGATATTTATATTGGAAAATTAGTGAGATACAGAAGAAGAACTAGCAGTAAAATTAGTCTTGCTGACTGTTATGGCCAGTATTTCAAACTCATTGCAATTCCTCAGTGACTTAATGTATTCAAAGGCAGATGAGGCTATAGGACTGCAATACAGAGGGGAATTATAAACCTAACATCAGATGTGTATAAGCCATTTTTTGCCTACAGCACCAGCCATGCAAATATTTCTAGAAGAAGCAGTTGTATCTTTTACTGATCACTGGCGGCATGTTTTAATTCTTAAGCCCAGGTCTTTTGACTACACCTGCAGTGTTCATGAGTGTAGCAGAAATGAAGAGTTAATCCACAGTGTTTGCTTTCTGCCATAAAATATACAGTGCTGGCATTTTAATAACAGAAGAGGTTTCATCCTCCCTCTGTGTAAGAGCAGACCTAACTTGGGGTCCAGCCATGTTCCTAACGTGCACCAGCAACCCAGGTGTGGACAGAGGGACTATCCCTAAGAAATACAGTGCGTGCATGTTGGCTTGGTCACATAGTTGTTCAGCAGTTAAAAAATAATTTCCAGGGACCTCATGGAGGAGGATATATAGGGTACAGCCTTATTATTTAAATGTCTTGGATGTTTAATAGATGGCTTCTTAGTTCAGCTGTATAATGTGGTCAGTCACACTAGTAGCTCAAAACTAGCATTTCCATTTTTGTGTCTTTAAAGATGATCAGAGCTGATGGAGAAACTATTTTGGCTTTTAGGTCATACACAGTGTTTGAAATTTAACCCAAATTCTTCTATGAGGCTGCTTTGAGCTTCAGCCTGCTAAGCAGAGCTGCTTATGTTGACAATCAGCAAACTTCACTTTTCCCTGTTGTGCGGAAAGGCCATAGTTCAAAACAGGCTGTAAAAAAGGAGAGGAAAAGCCACAGAATTTCTCAGTGACAGCTTCGCTTTCCTTGACACTGTTCATAAAAACTGCTTCCAGAAAGGCACTGGGCTGCCCAGAATACATAATGCCCACAGTGGGAAGAAAAAAAAAAATACAGCATTTTTTCTGCACATCAGAGGAGCTCCACGCAGTGAAATGGGAACTGTGAAGATGAGAGATTCACTTTGCAGGCTACAACAACTCCTCTGGAGCCCTGAAATCATGCATATTCAGCCAAACATATGTAAATCTGGTTTAACCCAGCTGTGAGACATCCCCTGAAGTAAACTAATAAAGAGCAGCTGGATATGTTTAAGCTCATACCAGGCATAGTAGAAAGGTCCCAGAATGTGTACTGAGCTTTTTTTACGTCATTAGAGGAAATGCAGCAGACTTTAAAGGAAAGTTGTGTTTTAAGATGCAAAGCAGCATAAAGTTTGCCTCTGCTGAGACAAGCTACAAAAGAATTAATTTTCCTTGACATTCGGGTTTCATACATCTTGTTTTAACTACTGTGAGTGCCTTTGTTTTACTTTGTTAAAGAACCTGCTACGTCTGCTTATTCCCCATCACACAGAGGCACCTAAAATTATCCTTGCTCACTGGGAAAGGGTGAGGGGTGAAGGAAAGTACTGAAATCAGAAAAGTTCGAAATGATCAGCCACTGCATACTGCTTGCCAGTGGGAGAAAGGTTGCCAAGCATTTTCTAGTGCAAGAGCTGGCCTTGAGCCTAGCCACTGGGACAAGTAAAATTGGGCTGGCTTCAGGACTGTAATGACTTTCATCATTATATTATAGATCCAGGAGGTTGTGTATCTCAAACCTTCTCCCATACCTGCAAACTTGGTTTATTTATGGAGGTACTGCTTAGACATTAAAATTAAAAAAGCTCTAAGAGCTTGCTATTCCAGTCTTTTTCAGGTCTGTCTCCCTTTCATTTCAGCGGGGATGGGAGTTGTCTGAGCGTGAATTTGCTGGTTCAGATCTTGTAATTTCCATCTATAATAATCCCTTTCAAAAAATAACTGTTTGTTTCTCATTTCTCAAAATTCACAAGCATGGCTATGGTGTGGGTTTTGTGTGGCCACTGTGGCATGCAGAAAAATTGGATTGCAGGCTCATAATTAAACTAAAACCAGCTAATTGAAATCCATTCTGCAAATGTTATTTTAAGACTCACAGTTTATCTCATATGGACATGGTGGAGTTGTTTTTCTCACCTTTCTTGGATCTCTCCTCTTTTAGTAAGTTAAAACCATCTTTTTTCTGTAGCGATGCAGGTCAACAATCATTCTTAAAAGGTGGAGAGAAGTGATATAATTTGGACCAGCTTAAAAGAGAAATAAAACCACCCCTAGAGATCAATAGATTAACCTATCCTGGAGGGACTGCTTCTGAAATAGATCTGATTAAGAGCCAAAAAACCCTGACAGAGGCCACTGTGGCTGATCTGATTGTTTAGGTCCTCTTCAAGGCTTTGTTACACTACCTCACGCATTTGATATATTGATTTTCTTTTCGTAGTTCTGAAATACAATTTCTCCATATACCTCAAATGATCCCCAGGCCTCTTGTAACTGAAGATTTCTTCTTTACCAAATTAATTCTTCTCTCCAAGCACATGCATCTGCTTTTTGTTTGCTGGATATCTCAGACTGCTAGCTTGGGCAACTGGCTTTGAGAGCCGTCGGGTGGAATCTGGGGAGAGATGGATTGCTCTTAGCACAGTCATGCAAAACTCACAGTTGCAGACCTTTACAAATCAACGATACAGCTTTACTGCAAGAAGAGGGAAGGGGGAAAATTGCCAGCAGAGCAGCTTTAGCTATGAATGTTTTAGCTGGTTTTTTTCTAGCTGGTGATACTGAGAGTCCAGAAAAAATGGATGCTTGGTAGAATTGCACTGAGTCAGCAGAACAAGTCTTTGCAGCCAGAAGGAAGATGAAAGAAAAGGCTTACTTACTGTTTTCAATGAAGTAGTTCCAATGAAGTGGCAAACATCAAATCATTGCGATTATAATGTGACTGTCTTATGTCAAACCTTGTCATTATTCCTTCAAGAAAAACATGAGATAAGGTCATGGTAGACTCTTGTCATTCCTGAATTTGCTATCACTTTAAATCTGTGTGTCCAGTCTAAATTAATCTATGGGGTTTTTTGTGTTTTATTTTATTTTTTAATTTATTCCTATTGCTGGTTAAAAAGAAGGAAGAAAGCTTGTTAATACCTGCAGGGATTTTCCAGGCTGAAATAGTCTTTTAGCAGCATGAGGCAGCCTGTAAACACAGTTCTAACATCTGGAGACACATGTTGAAAACCCGTTCAGTGATATTTAAAAAAGATACGGTGAAGCCCATAAAAACCTCCATTCATAATGAGTCTATACCAGCTTTTCTTGCAAGTCTAAACAGAGGGAGACACACATCAAACAGAGAATCTTGCACTGAAGAATGAAACTGCAAGGTTTTCCCTTTAAATAACAACAGTAAAGAAATCATTGCGCCTTTCTGGAACAATGACTTGTTCTGTGGAAAGGTTCAAGTGATTTCGTAGGTGTTGTAGATGGAAGTGGGTTTATTCCCGTTTAGCTAGAGAGGTGAAGTTTAAGACAGTAATGACACTCACTCCCTGACAGCTGTTAGTGTGTGGTCTAGACATAAATATTACCTTATTCCCTGATAGATATTCCCGCACTTTCCTGCCAAAACATCATTCTTCTATTCCCACCTCTGCGTTTCAGTTTCGTGAGCGCCACCGTGTTGGGTTATTGCTTTACCATCTGTTGCAGGCAACCTTGGACAGCTGGACAATGGCAGCTCCCTGCGGAGGTGACCACAGGGTGCACGTGGCAGGTGGTCCAGGATACACCTCTCGCAGCCATGCATCATTTCTGGGACAGGAGCGTCTTTGTGTCCACACTACAGATAACTGTAGTGTTTGAACTGAAAGGCGTTATTCTTGGTGACGGGTAACTAGGTTATTCACACACAGGAACCAGGTATTGCTCTCTGCACAGCTTTTGTTGTTCTCTGTGACTTCAGCTTGGTTGTGAGCACAAGCAGAATCCAGACTATTGTATCACTAAAACAGCCTCCAATTCAGCTATTCAAACTGGGAAGCAGTTTGTTGTTTAACGTTTTCATTCATCAAGCAGTTGTGAGGGTTATAAAAGCTGGAATTCCAGTTTGTGCTCACTGTGTGACTGTGGGGCTCTTCTTGATGTTCTGCTATCCTTGTCCCTAATCATAGATGAGAAAAAGAAATTTGAGCTTTATCATGGGATGTTTCTTTTTATACTTACATGTTAAAAGGACACAGCTCTTTTGCTGGGCCTCTGGAGTTGAGGTCTTCTCCTTTCTGCAGATGCCTGGTAATTGCTCTTCTCCTGAGACAGACACCTTACTTCAGATCTCTTTCCAGGTAGACCTTTGATCAGTACTTTTCACCTGCAGCTTTTTAGCAGGTTTTAGCTCATTTGCTTCTGAGAAAATAAGTCAAAGACTTTAGAGAAGTCAAAGGGTATCATACTTAATGTTTCCCCATTAAAAGTAAGCCATTTATCCTGTCAAGAAAGGAAGTTTGTCTGGTTTGATGTAATCTATTCTAGACAAATTTGCTTAGGTGGCTTTTTTTTGTGTTGGTTGGATGGTTGTTGTTTGGTTGGTTGGTTTGAATATATATAATTATTTTATCATCCTTTGGATGCTCATAAAATTGATTGTTTAGTCACTGGTTGTAGTGTCATTCCCATTCTAAAAATTGGACTGGCAGGTCTGTCGTTTTTTTAGGTCCTCTCTTTAGCTCATCTCAAAGGCAGATAATATGCTTGTCCTTTTCCAGAGGTCTTGATGCTCATACTTCCTCCAGCATTCTCCAAGATACTGCACAGTGTCTAGAAATTGCTTTGGCTAGTTCCTTAAGCAGTCAAGGAAAAGTTCCTTAGACTATTTGAAAACACCTACATTACCTAATATGTTTATGTCTTTTCTGGTCCACACTTATTCCCTGAATTTGTTACATTACTGATCACAGATCAGAGCAGGTATTTTTGCTGAAAAGTGAAGAAGGAAAAGGAGTAAATGCTTCAGTCCCTATGTCTTTGCTTATCTGTCCTCCTTTATTAAAGTTTATTGTACTGACACTCAGTATTCTTATTCTTTTATGCTCATGTATTCTTTAGAATAATGAACTCTATTTCTTTGTGATTATTTCATCCTAATTACATTTCTGCCCTCAGAAGTTCTTTCCTGTTAGAATTAGAAGGAGCAGGACATGCCCAGAATAGCTTCATCAGCATTTTCGTACAATAATATTTCTGCACTGTGCATATCTTGCTTTTAAACTTGTTTTTTAAGCAGATATAGAGGTACATACCTAACCCTTGAATACTTTTTTTAATTGGTGAAAAGAAGGCGGCTCATCTCCTTCATGCTTACGATGATTTAGTATGTGGTAGATCTGTATCACCCCTGGTCTTTTATTTTCTCCCTTATTTTCACCCAGAGAGATTCAACAAGTCTGCTTCTCACCTTTTCCAGAACTTTAGAAAAAGTATATATATTATTGACTTAAAATTTAATGGCTCCTTGCTTTTTCCCCAACTACCTTTAGTGAACAAGCTAGTTCAATATTCTGCTCATGTGATTTATCCAAGCACTAGCCAATTTCAGAACTGAAACACTTTGAAGGTTTGGAAAAATTTTTCTTAATGTCCTGTTAACCAAGCAGCCAGCCAGCACTGTGTACGTTACCTACAAGCTCTGCTGGAAGATCAAATGAATTATGTATAGCAGAATAATACAATACTATATCAGGTCTTCTCTCTCATTAGGTGAGTAAGAAGAGGTGATTTTGCGTGTTCCAGACTGTTACAGTGCAGGCCATACTGACTGAGAAGATGAATGGTGATGTTAAGGGATGCAGACAAAAGGACATGGCATGAAATTTCAGAAAGTTAGTGGAGGAGGAAGGATCAGGTTGTCTACAGGAATCGGAATGGCCACCAAATGCAGAGGATATCAGATGACTAGCCTGGCTTTTTTAGTAGCCAGAAATAATAGTATATCACATGTGGGAAGACCCTGAAGTCATAAGCCCAGTTGTGATTTGCAAGGGACAGAGCTCGACTTAACTGGAAGACTTCAAGGAGATAGACAAATGTCAGCATCTTTTTGGCATTAGCGACTTGTAAGGTCGCATCCTTGAAGGTGCAAATATTTTTGTCTGTGTCTTTCAAGCTTTTTCAGTTTTACTACTATTTTAACTGCCAGACCTCTCCCAAGTATAATGTTAATACAGGTAATTCTGTCAACAATATCCCTTTCCAAAGAATAGCTGGTTATTATCCACGGTGATACATCTTCGTATACTACAGAAAAGAGTGAAGAGATAGATGAGCAGTTCAGACCACATAAAATGGAATAAGCAATGTATTTTCACATTTGGAGGCAAGATATTGCAAAAAAAGAGAGTGCTAGACATAATGTTTTACAAGTAGAAGTATTTAATTTAAAATAATTGTTTTATTGTTAAAAATAGGATAAAAATAATATAGTGGTATGTATATCAATCATATTTTGTAGTCTGTTTCTGTAGCATTTTATGCAGCCAGACCAGTCAGTTTTCCAGTACATCATGTCTTAGAAGGATGTCAGATAATATAGAGCAGTAAGACTTTTCAATAGCAGGTATTTCCTCAAAGCTGGGAGTCTGAATACTTTGACTTTCAAAAATGTAGGTCCAACATCTCTCTGATAATTTCCTCCATTTATTTTAATTCTTTAAGTAATGAGTGCTAATTAATGATGCTGGACTGAGTCTTGGGGACTGTGTTGTTCTTTAAGAATTGTAGGATAGGTAAAAGTGCACACAATGCAGTTTGTGAAGTGGTATAAACACTGTCCTGTTTGCTTTCAAACTGGCTTGTTTTGGGGACATATTTGGGATCACACACTTGCTTATTCATCCCAGTCTTTGAAGGCAGTTACTACTGATGTGAGGGGCTTGACTGATTGTTGATTGACAACAACTGCAGTTATCAGCCTGCCCCCCCTGTGGTCATGACAAGTGGGATGCTGAACATTCCTCGTACATTTTTATTACTCAATTGTATCTATACTATAAACATTAATGCAGAGTCAAATCTTCCCCATCTTATTTAAGTTAAAGTTGTTGGAATTTCTTGCATAACTAAAGACACATGGATGTGATCCATGATAAAAAATAAGTTGTATCATTAACCTGACGTTGTGTCCAGAGAAGATCCGCCTGCCTAGAGCAAAGTCACTAATGTTAAATAACCTTTAACTCTCGTATAGAAAATATAAGAAACATCAGGAAGGTTTGAGCTCAAGAGGAAAAAGCTGGAATCAGGCTGTTTTAAGACCCTCGTAAATTTCTGCTGATAAAACACCTGCAATGTGAGTGACATCATTTCAGCTACCCCTTTCTTGAACACGTGTGGTCACTCAGTCTGAACTGCATGGTAATTTTGTAACATGAGTTGTAATGATTCAATATCCGTTGGTAATGTAAAACTGAAGATTTAATGTTGCTTTTGTATGGGGTGATGCAGGTTTGTGCTTAAGGCTGTCCTTCACAGAGGAGGACATAGCCTAAAGCAGAAGGCTGAGGGTGTAGAACAACCTTTTCTCTGTCCATAGGAAATGTCAGGCATGGACATGAACTTTAAACCATTCCATCACATCCTATCACCTGAGAGAGAGATCAGCGCTTCCCTCTCCACTCCCCGTCATGAGGAAGTTTTAGGTAGCGATGAGGTCTCTAAGCTGAACAGAGTATTTTCAGCCACTCCTCATCAGTCATGCCCGGTAGTCTTTTCACCATCTGTGTTGCCCTCCTTTGGACACATTCTGATATTTTATATGGTTCACCCTTTTGGACACCAGGATACACTGTTGGCTCGTATTGAGCTTATAATCAACCAAACCCGCCAGATCCCTTTCTGCAGGGCTGCACTCCATCCTCTTGACCTCCAGCCTATACATAAAAGGATATTAATTAAGGAAGGCATGACTTTCCCTTTGTGAACCTATGCTGGCTTTGACAGTAAGTGCTTACACCCTTACGTAGGCACTAAGCAGGGATTTTGAGTCTTTTTCATGCAAAAAACATTTTACTTAGATGCTCAAAGGGGCACATATCTGAGAATTTCATGCATGGAAGGTGTCCATGCAATTAGACTTTTTAAGTTGAAGCTTTTCTTAACTTCACACCCAGCAATGCATTTCTGGATAAGACTTAACACTTCCTGACCATTCTTCCTACCCATTTAAGACTCTATCTCTGATTCTCCAGTTAATGACCACAGACAGTTTTACAAGTGTAAATAAATTTCATCTCAAAATGCTGCAGAGTCAAGCATGTAAATACCAGCAGGTGAAGGTCAACAGAAGACCAACACCTTTGCAGTGAAATGTAGTTACTGCTGACTGTGCCGTAACCACTAGACTGTGCTTCTGGTCTGTATACAGCAATTTTGTATGTGGATTTAAATTACAGAGTTAGGTTCTACCACTGCTTGTTAAGTGCTGATGACAAAGAATAGAAAAATCTGCCTCTTACAAAGCTGCTGAGCTCTAAAAGAAGGTTCTCTTATAAACACTTAGTTTGAAGATTGTTCCTAATCATATATTGTTTTCTGATATATACTTCCCTTTTTACTATTAAGACATGTATATGAATGCAGGACCTTATTTTCTTAAGTGATCATCCACTCCTGCTATTTATTCTCCTCATGAAATCATAATCCTCTGTTTGTTGCAGCAGTTATTTCCGTGGCAGCTAGCTGTGATGTCACATCCAGGGGCTTATGACTTCAAGAGCTGTTTTGCTTTTAAACATAAGTTCCTATCTTGTAAGCAGATATCTCTTGTCCACCTAAATGCTTTGATTAAATGGGGACAGAAAAATATATGCTATAGAAGCAATACTATATCTAGCCAGAATACTTATCAAAGGTTTCTGTGAGATCATGGCAACTTTTCAGTGCTCTTTTAACATAATTTGCTGAGGAACATTTCGCGTTTGGTTCTAATTCTGGGCTGCTAATACCTTCTCTGCCAAATACATGAAAAGACACTATTCTACAAGGAGCTGATTTACAGCATGAAAGTTTTGTATCTTCACGAAGTCTCAGGAGAGCCTTGGAGCTACATTTTCTGTCTTGCTGTCTCTCCTGTAATAAGGGCAAGGATTTTATTTCCTTAGAGCATGTGGAGCTTTTAATGCCCTGGCACTTGGACCCTCTCTGGAGAAAGAGGTGGGAGAGATGTTCCTTCAGCTCCTTGTCAGGCTGTGGCTGCTCCTTGTTAAGTGCTAAGAACAAAACCAGAAATGAAAAAAGCAAACTAGAGGCTCTGTGCTTGTGTTTCATTAGTGGTGCTGGCTTGGTGCCCAACTATGTCAGAAAAAACTACTTTCTTCAGAAATTCAGGGTATTGATTAATGCTGTATTAGGGACTTCAGATGGAGGAGGCACACTCTGCCAAAGATACCTTCTCTGACAGCGGGTGCTTGGAGAGCCAGGTAGGATTTGACGATGATCCTAACCATAGCATAGGACCACAAGGTGAGGCCCTCAGGGTCAGGGCTTTCAGATGAGAAAGCATAGGCTTCAGCACAGAGGTCGACCTATTAATGTGTTAGGAACGAGAGCTTTTAAAATTAAAATAGCCAGGACAGTCGTCTAGCAGACGCAACAGATTTCAACACTGTGCTCTTATCTTTCATAGTTATTTAAGCATCCTCCTGAAGCTCAGGCATGTGACGCTGACTTTTAAAACACATGACAAAGATAACAGAATGATGAGCAGAGAAAGAAGCCTTAAACAATGTGGGATGCACTTCTCTGGTATTTGCAGAGCTTCTGTCTTCTCCTTTTAAAGGTTTTTGAATGTGAATGGTTTACTGTAGCAAAAATAAGATGGTATTAGCTGAGATCAGATGGAGGGAGGGGAGGAATGAGCAGTATATCAGAGGAGAAGAAATAATAGCTCTGACCTGCTGAAGTCAGTATGAGTTGCCCAGGGCCAGGACTTCAAATCAATTGCACTTGCCCTGCAAGTGAATTCTCTTTCCCCTCCTGAACTTCGTAGTCTTCAACTCCAGATCTGAAAGCTGTACAGAAAGCCCAAGGCTGCACATGCAAGATGTATCTGTCAGGTACAGTATGTTTCCAATTCTGGGCAAGTTGATCAAAAATCACCTTGCAAAACACAACAAAACCTCCTGGGACGTGCCTTTGAACAAAGTAGTTAATGATAAGTAGTTTTTCCCTGTCCTTAGTTTGTTTAACCACTGTATGCTGTTCATTGCAGGAGTGATTCGTGAGAGCTACCTGAAGGGTCATGATCAGCTGGTGCCGGTCACCCTGTTGGCCATCGCTGTTATTCTTGCTTTTGTCATGGGGGCCGTCTTTTCGGGAATCATAGTGTACTGCATCTGCGACCATCGCCGCAGAGATGTGGCTGTTGTACAGAGGAAGGAGAAGGAGCTGACCCACTCCCGCCGCGGCTCCATGAGCAGCGTTACCAAGCTCAGTGGCCTCTTTGGGGATGCTCAGTCCAAGGAGCCAAAGCCTGAAGCTATCCTCACGCCTCTGATGCACAATGGCAAGCTGACTACCCCAGGCAGCACTACCAAGATGCTAATCAAAGCTGACCAGCACCATCTGGACCTGGCTGCCCTGCCAACCCCTGAGTCCACCCCAACCCTGCAACAGAAGAGAAAGCCCAGCCGTGGCAGCAGGGAATGGGAGAGAAACCAGAACCTCATCAATGCCTGCACAAAAGAGATCCCCCCGATGGCCTCACCTGTGATCCCCACCGACCTGCCACTCAGGGCTTCTCCTAGCCACATACCCAGTGTTGTGGTCCTGCCCATAGCCCAGCAAGGCTACCAGCATGAGTACGTTGACCAGCCAAAAATGGGCGATGTGGCTCAGATGTCTGTGGAGGACCAGAATGCCACTCTTGAGTACAAAACTATCAAGGACCAACTCAGTAGCAAAAGTCCCAGCCACGGGGTTAACTTGGTGGAAAATCTCGACAGCATGCCACCAAAAGTACCCCAGCGGGAAGCTTCCCTTGGGCCCCCCAGCGCCTCGTTGTCACAGAGTGGCCTGAGCAAGCGGCTGGAGATGCACTCTTCTGCTTACAGTGTGGACTACAAGAGGAGCTACCCTACAAACTCACTCACGAGAAGTCACCAGACATCGACCCTCAAGAGAAACAACACCAACTCCTCTAACTCGTCCCACCTCTCCCGCAATCAGAGCTTTGGCCGGGGCGACAACCCGCCGCCAGCCCCACAGCGGGTGGACTCCATACAAGTCCACGCTGCTCAGGCACAGGCTGTGACTGTATCTCGGCAGCCGAGTCTCACCACCTACAACTCGCTGACGAGGTCAGGGTTGAAACGCACGCCCTCACTAAAGCCAGACGTACCTCCCAAACCTTCCTTTGCTCCGCACTCCACATCCATGAAGCCCAATGATGCATGTACATAATCAGAGTCGGGGGGGAGGATGGCAATTAAGCAGAGGTTGCCCTTGAAAGCCAGTGTTCTGCAGCTGTTATCGCTTGCTCCTCAGAGAGGATGGTTGTTGCAAGCTGAAGATGCGTTGGACATCTGCTCTCTGGGAAAAGTGGAATATTTTTTTAAGCCCGAGCCATATGACCCATGGTTGAAGGTTTGCAATTGCAGGACTCGCCCCCACAACCCGCCAGTTCTTTGCTCAAAAGACTAACCCTCCATCACAAATGTTGAGCCAAAAGCACACAGGTGAAAGATGACTGTGACATTTCACCCCCCTGCCTCCAACTGCACAGCGCATTCCTGAATTGGGAAAGAGTGCTCTGAACAGCAAAACAACTAATTACAAAAACAAGCAAATTTTAAAAAGAAAAGAAAAAAAAAGAAAAAATAATCCATTGATAAAGCTAACTCTGACTTCACAATGGCAGAAGTTTACTACATGCAGGTACTGTGAAATGATGCCCATCAACATTACAGCCATTTGGTTACAGCAGTTAAATGGGCAAACTATATCATAGGTTTCTGCTACCCTTCTCTTTTAATGAATAACACATGACTGTTAACACAAGTAACTCCTCTTATTTATTGTTCAACTTCTGTTTTTCCTAAGGAAATGACTTCTGCATATCATCCTGTGAGCAGCTCTTCAGAGAAGTACCTTGAAAGTGATACCTATTTAACGTGAAACCCATTAACTGGAGTAATTAAAACTCTTTTATTTTTCCAATAAATTCACTGACTTAGATAAGTTGGAGCTGGAATTCTGAACTTTGTGCCTGGACTGCCTGATTAGCTGAAAAACAGGGGATATCTATTTAAGTCTCTCAGCTAATTAGCTGGCTGGGCCTCTGACCTAAGACAGCAACAAACAAATACTGCAAGTTCATAACTTCTAAAGCAACTGCAAGAGAAACTCTAAAAAGCCGCACATTTGTGCACCATTGCTATCAACATGGCTTTGTCAGTAGCTAATACTTTCTGTGAAGGCACCAGCTTGTGATGTGCCATCTCATTTCACCTTGCATGTGAGACGGCAAACAAAATCCTCAAACAGTGTGAACTAGTTAATATGCCGGCTGTTACCATGCATAAATTATGGTCTTATCACACGGGTTTTTCGTGGGAATATATCTGTGAATAGCCTGTTTTCTTCCACATGTAAATTTGTGCCTTACACCCTCAGTTGTGTATACTTGTGAGCTGTAGTATGTAAAACCTTTTTTCCCCTTTGAGTAATGCAAATATTTATTGATCCTTCCTCCTCCAAGCCCCTTCAAGAACTGGAGTAAAGACATTGAAAGAAGAACGTTGTGGTTATTGTCATAACCCCGTGCTCCTCCAGAAATTAGGCTAGCACCATACCCTCCACTTCTATTTGACTTTCTAGCTGTGCCAAGTCCTCTCTCAAAACCACCCACGAGCGCCGATGCTCCCACAGCACCGTGCTGGGGGTTCTGCCTTTCCACACCTCCCACTCCCCCTGTGCTGCACATCAGCATGGGGATCCTTCTCATCGGGCAGCAGGGAAGTGACCAACACCCTTGTCCACGGGGCTGGTGTGTCCCCTAACTGGGGACGAGTGCCAGCAAGAGGGGCCGAGCCCTGCGGGGCACCTGGCCGCACACCCCGCTGCGCGCAGGGCACACGGAGCTAGGACAGGCAGGCGGGCTCCTGCTGCAGCCACAGCTGCTACAGAAGGATGCTGCATCTACTCCTTTGGGGAAAAATTTTTTTTTTTTTTTTCCTTTGTTCCTTTTGTGTGACTGTGCATGTAGCTAGCGTGGGAGTGTGCGTGCGCACAGGTGTGTGCGTGTGTGTGTGCGCGCGCAGGTGTGCAAGTTCCTTTCTGGTCTTTCAGTTTATGCAAAAACGTAGATGTGTTTTTAATCTGTTACAATAACTGTGTCAACATACTGTAGAAAAAAAGATGGGGATCGCTTCTAAGCTTTTTATATATATATATCTACTGAACAGTATGTTTGAGTAAGGTGGTTGTTTCTGTTTCAATTTGTTTTTTAAAATTTTATACTTCCATTTGTTTTTCAGGGGTTTGGTTTTGTTTCGGAATGATTGAAAAGACAGATTTTAAGTCCATTAGCTTATAGATGGTATATATAAAGTCTGGATGGTCTAGACCAAAGTGTGTAACAAGGGTGCTTGCATGTTCTTTCATTTCATCATGGCTTCTTTTATGAAACAGTTTTGTTCACCCTTCGTGAACTATGCAGACTGGAGTAGATAGATCTGTATCCAAAGCAATGTCGTTGTTTTAATAAAAAAACAAGCAGAAAATCCTTTGAAAACAGTAGGTAGCAAGGTCATTTTTTTTACAGGAACTAACATGCAACCTTTTTACCAGGCTCCAAACCCTGGGAGCACCAAATGCGTAGGTCCCCTTGACATTACCCCGCAAAGCATTCTCCCAAAACGTAGAGACAAATAATCACAGCAACAGCTGGTGCAGCGGTCTGCCTTCGCGATATACACGGCACCAGCTACCGGGTGGACCTTGAAACACGCATTTTGTACTCAGTGGGTCTTCTGTTTCCGTCCCTTCCCAGTCCCAGTTCCCGTCCACCCTCTGTTTTGGGGGGTTCATGAACCTACGTGTGCCTTTGCTTTCCACCCTTGCTATACACTGGTAGATGCAACAAATTCAGACTCTCATTTGTTGTAAAGTTGTAAAGTATTGTGACGTCACCAATTTCCCTTCATTTCCACATCCCCCTAACATCCGATTCACAACTTAATGTATGTTGTACAAAAAAAAAAAAAAAAAAAAAAAAAAGAAAGACAAAGAAAGAAAAAAGGAAGAAAGAAGGAGGAGAAGGGGGGAAATAAAAGCTCTCGGTTACATATGGTAATAAAACCAGACTGTTCTACCTTATTTCTTGTGTCTTGATTCTTTTATTTCTTTGATGATTTATCCTTTTCTTTAAAAAAATACAAACAAATTCAGTGCTGATCATTTAGATCAGGTTACGATGAGAAAGAAATTTGTTACCTTCTGTCTCTTACAGAAGATGAACTTGACTTCAGAGTTAGGTGATGGTAATTAAAAATTGAATCACACATTTGCTCTCTCTCTATTCATATTCTGCATTTTCTTTTTATGAGCTTGTTCATCATCAAATATTTATGGCAGACTTGATAGTTTAAAAGATCAAGGCTGGGATTTAAGCACGCATGGTCCACCAAAATAGATCATCATACAGACGTGACTTCATCTCCAGGCTTTACATATTAATAATGGAGGATCCTCTGTTTTCTTTTAGCAGGCATAAATCTATTGTGCCTCATAGGCCTGGTTTAGACGATGTTGCCTGAGATCAATTGTGCAAGAAAATGGTAGTAAAGAGATAAATAACAAAAAGTATATAATCTCTCTAATCTTGGGAGTCATTAAAACATACCTGCATTCTCTAGATCGATTTTGTGTAAATGGGGACCACTTCCAGCCATTACAGTACAGGTAAATGCTTGGTTTTTTTAGTTACTGGGCTTAGTGATTTTGGTTTGTGACAGGAGTTTTGTGTGACTGTAGAAATAAGATAACTGATCATACTTGAGCTTTCCTGCCCTGCCAGAACACCCTGTTCTGGACCTAGAGTCTTTCTGATATGTGCTGGTCGCCCAGCCCACACCACAGATGGCCCTAACACCGGTTCTACAGAAAGCGGTGAAGTTACTAGTTTTTCTCATGGGGCAGGACATGATAGATTTAAAAAGAGAAGTCACAAAGCCTTGGCACGCTCTCCTCAGTGAGAAGCAGCAGGACCCTCTGCAGCTCCATCTCCCCGTCTCTGCTCTGAAGGACACCAGGGCTCCAAAGGTGGTGGCCTTGACATCGCAGTGACATGCAAGACCAGAGCATTGCAAACATCGTTTTTCAGCGCCTTGCCCACAGAAGCATCTCTGGTTTTGACTCGGGTGCAGGCTTCCTTCGAGCCAGGCATGCTGGCATGCAGATGTGCAGTGTGGATGTGGACAGGATGCCTGCCACGGTGGGGACATGGTGAGCTGCCCCGATTGATGCTGAGGGACCCCCAGTCTGGGGACTGGGGCACTGTACGGTGCTCGACGCTCTGCAGAGTCGCAGCAAAGAGGAAAGCAAAAGCTCTCTGGGTGCTTAGAGACATGTATTGTTTTCAGGCCTGCAGCCAGTCCTTTGTGAAGTTACTTTGTCCAGCTTTGCTTGAAGTGCTTCATATAAGCAGCACCTAGGGAAGCTATTCAAAGATTAATATACCTTTATTTTAACATTAATATTAATACTGTTCTATAAACAATTGCAGGCTGCTGCCTGGAGGACAGGGCCAAAGAACCCCTTTAGCAGTGGCACTGGCTGCCTCCTTTGCAGAGCTCCTCCATCTGTTGCCAATTAAAGTCCTTTTGAAGCAGGGGCATGAAGGAGGGAGGGCAGGAAGGGGACTGCCCGTATGCGTGAGCCATATGGGTTCTGTAACTGCTCTGCTGGTGTTGCCACAAACTGCTGCCCAAGGGAAGGTGTGAAACTAGCCACTTAAAGCAATTTTCCTTTGCAACACCTCCCTGAATGTCCACCTCTGCTCTGGCACGCACAGAGTCTCTGGCAGAGACCTGTCTCGCCGTACTGCTGTGCAGAAGTGACCAGGAGAGGAACGAAAGGTAACAGGGTGCATCAGACCCCACTGCCCTGTGGGGCCTTGCCCAGCCAAGCACAGCACAGGCACCCACAGCAGCAACCCACCCAGGAAAGGTCCCTCCACAGGGCACTCACAGCTCAGCCTCCCCAGAAGGAGCAGTGCCCTCAGCCTCCGGTGACAGGGGACACCTCTGAGCTACCGCATGTCTACTTAAATCATGAGATCAGCCGCCTGCAGGGACCACTGGTGCCACACTCCAGAAGCTCCCCCGGGGCTGAGCAGGACAACGAAGATACCCAAGAGAAACCAAGGGTGCTTCGAGCACTTCAGTCAAGTTAGTGTCACATTATTCATCGTATTAATGGTACTCATGTTGACCTCATTTAGCATGTCATTGAGGATGCATGGAAGTTCCTTTCCAATCAGCGTTAATTTGCATACATGGTTTTACACAAAATGGAACCCAGCTGACTCAAAACAATAGGTCTCTATAAATAAATCGTGGTCCACTGCCCTGTTCCTTCTCTCTCCCTCCAATAAGCATACCTTTTCTAATGACACAAGAGTGTCCTTTCAAAGATAACTGCAAATCCTGCCCCATTGTAGCTTCTACAGCAGGGAATATTTTGCACCTGAAAGCTCCTCACATTGAAAAAACGTAGGCAACCAGGGAAAATATGGGCAGTTCAGTGCACTTCACTGCCAGCAGGATGGCAATACACAGGGCTGATTTCACATGAAAGGGGGTGCTAGGATAAAGTGCCAGAAGAGTAATGCACCAACACTAGGAACAACACAGTGGTCCAGCTGGCGGCCAGAGTAATTTCTGGGATGCAACTCCAGATCAGTCTTCTGCCACAGCCTTAGCAGGATTACTCTGTGCACTCTCCCAGGGCCGGACATGGATTTTTGCTCTCTAAAGCTTGGTTATAAAGCTCATTTAAAGCACTGTGGAGAACCTCAAGTGATAGTCTCATCTACCCCACTGCACTGAGACAGGATCAAGCAAACCTAACCCATTCTTGATGGCTGATTGTCTAACCTCTCCTTGTAAACATGTTTTACTCTGGGAAGAAGCAGAAGTTACCCAAGGGATCAACATGAAGCATTTCAAAGTGTTTAACGAAAATAATAAGCTAAGAAAGTGGGTTGGACTGGCTTAGTTAAAGCCATTTTTCTATTTATCCAATTAAAGTTAATTTCCCAGAAGTATGGCACCTGCTCCAACCAACAAGTGTTAGAGAAACACTTCTGTGTGTAATATTCATATGCTTCCTGCTGATGCGTGTGTCTGCTAATGAGTCTCTAAGTAGTCTTTTTATTACTTTCTTCCTCCTTTTTTTTTAAGAGTGGAGATACTTTTCAGAATAAGTACTAAGACCATCATCACATGCCTCATGCACGAGAACGATGATGTGTTAAGATTTCTTTGTATGAACAGAAACAGGTAAATAGTCATCTATCCCCTGACTTGGTAATTTAAACAGCGTAAGTCAGTAGGGAAAGGCTATAATTGGAGTCAGAGTAAGTGAGGTGAAAATTGCTAGGTGGCAGTACCATCTGCATCTTGTTTTAATTAGCCAAGTTTATTATCAGAATATAAAACTTTCTGCTATTCAAGTCCTTGGCTTATTTCAACCATCAGTCCAAAGCAATTGCCACATCTCTAGGTAAGAACAATTACTGATCAGCAAAGGAGAATTATCCTCCCCACTGATCTGGCTAACAGTTACCATGTCTGGGAGTAGGGACAAAATATGACTAACCAAGATCATTGTCACATCTGCTTAGTGTTTCATGACAAACTCTATTAAGGCTAACAGCACCACTGTTAATTCAATTAGATCAGTGTTTTCCTTTGCAGGCTATGATGCATTTGGAAGACCAGCAACTGTATGCAGAGCATGGCTGGCAGTCCGCTGCAAGGAATAATAGCATCATAAATAATATATTAAGAGTAAGACAAATCTTGCAGGCTGCAGTAAGAGCACATCAGCCATATAGCCAAACCCTGCAATATCACAAGTGGGGGAGGAAAAAAGTAGCTATGACAGGAAATTATAACAACTATAAATGACAGGGACAACAGGAGGGAACAAAACTCATTAGGTCAGCTCTTTAAGCAAAGTGCAGGGGAAGCACAGGCCAGCCCGCCGGCAGCGGGGGAGGCACTCTGTGCCCTCACATTCATCCTCCTTAAGATGAAATAGCAGACATCTAGTCCTGGATTTAAGCAAGATGATAAATAACAAAAGGGAACGGGCAAAGAGCTTGGTGGAAACCCAGCCCATTCCCTGGCCTGCAAGCACTGCCCTGGTCTTCAGCCCCACGGAAGACTTGACGCCGTCCTGCAGTCGGGACCAGGATGGCTACACCCTCCCGAGCAGCTGGACTGCTGGGTCAGGCTGCCCTCCCTGCGGCCAAACCGCCCCATTTTGGGGAAGTACCTTGGACAGGCAGGGGCTCAGCCCATGGGAGCGAAGGGCACAGGTAGCTCAGGGTGGACAGTCCTTTGTTCTGACCTGCTGGATGTGGGCTAGCGGGTGGCACACATCAGCATGTGGGCACAACAAGCAATAGCTAGCACCAGAGAGTAAGAGCCGTGCCTGCGGAAATCCTGTTCCAGCCTCTTCTGGGGTCAAAGGGGGGGAAAAAAATGCATCTCTGCCTCAGCCAACGTGCTAGTAAAAAGGTGCTGATAAGAGCTTCCCAGAACAATTTCTGCTTTTTTTATTTTCATACTGCCTTGCTGTGTAGGGAAAGGCACTGTGTCAGAAGACAAAAAAAAAAGAAAAAAAAAGAAAACAAGAAAATGTTATTTCTCTGACTTTTAGAAACGGTGACATAATCTTATCAATTCTCCACAAACACAATCTAAAGTACTCAGGCTGCTGATAAAGGTATTGCCTCTGATGGTGCAGCAAACTGCAGATTGAGCTTTTTTTAATGCTGCATAAATTGCCCATGAAGCAACCTTTTACAAGATATGGTGGTTCAAACAATTTTGCAAAGAGCAGGAGACAAAGAGTTCCTTTTACACCAAAATGGTTTCCTAGGAAACACTGCAAAATGTAACGTGATACCTCTTTGTAGAAGTTCAAGGACTTATGTGTGTGAGGGAGCATGTGTTTCTCTTGACCCTCTTTTTTTTTCTTTGTTTTCTTTTTTTTTCTTTTTTTTTTCTTTTTTTTTTTTTTTGGTGTGATATATGGTAGCACTGGCCAATTTTACCTTTTGATGGTATCACAAGAACAGAACAAGCCTGTACCACAGCAACCCACAATCTGAAGGTCACTACCCTCTTTGATAATCGTATGTCTTCTCTAAACAGAAAAGAAAAAAAATTATTGAAACCAAGTCTTTTCATCTGTAGCACTATCTTTTCAGAATAAGGAAAAAACAATGACTGAAAATTAGCAGAGCTGAATGTCAGGTTTCAAATAGTCCTCTTGCCTGTCCCAGTGTATATGTATGTAATATGTACGGAGCCTATACTACACAACAAAAACTGGTGGGAGTAAAGCAGAAACCAACACCCTGCAGTGCTAATCAGAGATGTGGACATGTGTGTCATAGGAAGATCAGACGCTTGTCCAGACCTTCATTTTAATTAAAGCCTAATAATCTGCTTACCTGAGAGAGGCACTTTGCCCTTCCCTAAGTGCAAGCACCGTGTCTCTAGAAACATGGTTTCTCACTGGACAGCTCAGGTGTTTACCCAGACAAGAGATAACTATATGTGAATTTACTTGACTGCATACCTCTTCATTAGTTGTACTGCTCTCACAGATTATAATAGTTGACAAAGCATTAGGTGTATTTCCTATGCATGTTAAAAGAAATATCGATGTATAAAATCATTTCTCCCAGCCCTGACTATTCTCAAGACCGTGATAGGTTGGGTTCCTCGGGTAGTCAACACATGGAACTGTGCAGTGCTGCTAACATGTTCTTCATCCTCCCAGCTGTGACCCGGGCACCTAGACCCACTCAGTTCTGCCCAGAATTACGTTCAGTCAAAAAAGCGTGCTGGTCCAACTGCAGAAGCAACATGACAGTGTATATAAGACAACAGAGCCAGATGGACAGGGCCCAAGCCTCAGCATACCTAGCGGTGAGGGAACGCCCAGTTTCTTTCAAGATATTTTACAAGAAGCTGCTTTGCAATAGACCATCACTGGATAAAAGATTTGAACAGGACTGGGGATAGGAACTGTATTTTAGGACTCCTTTTGCCCAGTTTGGAGAAAGGACGAGCCAATACTTCAGAAGTAATAGTATTTAGTTTAAGCAGAGCGTCATTCACAGATGACAGAGGCAGCACCGGCTGCCCCAGGCAGCCTCAGCCAGTGAACCTCCTCCAGTTAACTGGCCTGTGTCTTTGAGAAGCACACACCCAATATACTGATCTCTAGTGCTGCCCTCCCACCCCCATCACTAGATTTTACCACCTCGTTGCAGCAGATGGTCCTTCGTGCCTCAAGCAGAGCCTGGGACAGTGGCAAGCTGAAGCACGCATGGTATGCATCCACATCTGGTCCTGGGAAAACTCCCTGGGGCATTTCTGTGCAGCAGGTAAACTGACAAACGGGGGGAAAAAATCACGGAACAAAGTCCTGAAATGTTCACTCATCTTTATAAGCACAGAATAGCCCAAGCAGTGCATGGATTAAGGGCTGACAGTTACCGCCAGCGCAGAAATGTGGGCTTTGGGAAACTACTGAATTTAGCAGAGTGACCAGGGGTAAAGGAGGGGGCAGTGTTTGGATAAAGATGTGCACCCTGGAGGAGCTGGAGCACATTCCTGCTGGCTGACCCAGGGAAACACTTAACTTTAAGCATGATTTCATCCGGTGAGCTCCTGATTTCGCTGAAAAACTGCTTCTCTGGGCAGGGCCCCATGGTCCCTCCTGAAGAAAACATACCAAGCACATAAAAAATGGTGGTGAGCTTCTTCCAAACCAACCCAGAGCAGACAGCCATGCATCCTCCATAAGGACAACTGCCTTTCAGGCCAGGAAACCTCAAGGAGTTACCTGACTGTTTTTCTCATCCTCTGCTGTGCTGGCTCTGCTGTACTAACAGGACTAAAATGCAATTAAACGGGATTTCATCTTTAAGATCAGCAGGTAATCAAACCTACAGAGAAGTGTTATATAAACACTTTCTAAGTAGAAATGCATCCCACTTCCCCTGTTTATCTCGGTGCCCAGTTACTGAAGGTTTAAATAATTCATGTCCACATGAACAGCTCTCCTTTGGTGTAACTTGTACGTTTAAATATCTCCTAACTGCAGTACAACCGCATTTAGAGATTAAAAACCCTATACAGACAAACACACTTACTGATGTGAATAACTTAAGTATTAGTCAGTGCAGCTAAACCTGAGTTTCAGGCAAAGGCTTTCTGAGATGGAGAAGAATTGTGAGTTACTCAAGCCTGCAATGCTGGGGCTTTGGTTCTCTCCCAGTGTAACCTGCTCACCACATCGTTTATTCACCAGAAGCCAGTCTCACCCCTAATCACAGACGATACAAGATCTTCTCTGATACTCCAGTACAGAACATGAAATGCATTAAGCTGACTGGCAGAAAACTAAATAGTCTCCAGGGTATTTACTTTTAAATGAACATGCCATTTTGTATGACACATGCAACTCAGTTGGTTTTTTTTGTTCATCTTCTTTTTTCAATAAAAGTATGAAAAACAAGTCTACCTGAAGATCGAACTATTAACTGCTATTACTACAATGCTGGGAACGACTTTCTTCATAGAGTTGGCCTAAAAGCAATAAAAAACAGTACATCATGTTTGGATCCTGTGACTACATCCTATAAGAGAAAGGATAAACTCCCCCTTGATCTAGCTAAAGATGTCAGTGGCCTTTCCCCATTGCTTTAAAAATGGAAATGAAAAGCTGTCCCACTAGCACTGATCACGCAGGCAGTGCTCTAGTATGATGTCTTTCCTGAATTCTGTGCATTCCCAGTACTGCGGTCATGACCAACAGGATTTGCCGTGTCTGCAGGACCTTTATCCCATGGGACGGGGAAAGCCTGAGAGTCACTGCTGCTCCCGTGTCAGGGACGGCAAGACCCGGGTGCTGAGTGCTGCAAGGAGCGGGGTGGCTAGGGGGCAAGGATCAGTCACCGGCAAGGATGCTCGCAGTCCTCTGTGGTGGTTGCACAAAGGTGGCTCTTGCTCCTTTCCAACATGGAGGTCTGTGGGCTTCCTCAGGTGCTTTCCACCTGCTTTGGACAATGCAGGGAAGCTTCATGTATTTCAAAAGGGTTTTGAGTCAGGCCGTTCCTTTTAAAACCTTTCTTTTCTCTCTCCTGTTCTTCTTATGTTGCTGCCTGCCCAACTGGGACTACTTTAATGCAGGTGAATAGGCTGGATGGCCCATTTTATGAGCAAGCGAAGTGAGGACGGAATCCGTTTTGTTCCAGGCTACCCGCAAACCAGCAGTAAGAACAAGGGGCAGTCACAAGGTCCGAGGTCACTGTCATCCACCTTCTCCTCTGAATTGCCGAGTTTAACAGACAGGTTTGACGGAAGGCACAGAGCTCACAGAGTCAGGTGGCAGAAACAGAGAAAGAAAGGAACGGGATTTGAAATGAAAATAATTCTCTTTTTTCAAGAATTTCCAAATAGGGCAGGCACGCGTGTATTCCTGTTTCAAGCAAAAGGAACCAGGAACAAAAGTGTTCATTCCTGTAGGGTGGAAAAAGAATAAAAAGGGAAGCTGCCGGTGTGAGAGCGGGGAAGGAAAGCAGCATGCTGCCCCGGGGGTCGAGGCTGCAGGTCACCTCAGGGGGGGTCTCTGCAGAACCTTGCCTGGAGACCTGTGTCTCCAGCCGCAGGTCATGGGCTTGGCCACCAGCTGACCCTCCATCTCCCACCGGCCCACACGTGCCCGTGGCTCCTGTCCTGCCCTCGGCGCTGCCCAGATACTCGCGGCAGGGCCAGCTGCCATGGGATGGGCAAGCAAAGCGGATGCCTCCAGCTTCATGGCATTTCTGCTGTCAGAAACCATCCTGCAGCCATTTGATTGTAAAACTTCAACTTTACTGATATGTGTATTTAAAATACTTATAATAATATAGATAGAAATATTTATATAATTTACATATATGATATGTAAGATATAAAGTATTACATATATTTTATATATATTAAAAAACAATACTCAGCTTGATAGTATACAACGAATTAACTGCTTATATTCATTTCTTGGTAAAGCAACATGTTCACAGCAGTGGTAATTTGTGAAGTTTATTTTTCAAGAGCTGACAGTCACCAATGCTTTCTCCCTCCACTCCTGGTCCCTTCAAAAGTGAGGTTTGATGGCTGTAGAAAATTTGGCAGAAAGTAGCCCTTTGCATCTTTTTTAGCTCTACGTGGCTTTATCGGGAAAGCAAAGGGCTGCTTAGAGGGGCAGCAGGGAGCTGCCCCAGTGCTGCGCCCCAGGGGTGGTGGATGCAAGGAGGGGGCTCCCTCCCTAAGGAGCAGCATTGCTGCTGGGGTGAGGCACGGCAAGGTGCCCCGGGGGGCTCAGAGACCTCACCTCTCCCTCAGAAATAGAATGTGAAGGTCACAGTCACAGCAGGAAGCGATGTCAGGCATGGGGGGGCACGGGGCATGGCAGGAGGTGCGGCAGCAGGCTCTTCCATGAGTAGGGTAGGAGTGGATGGGGCTGAAACACCTGCTAGCTTCCCACCAAGGAAATAACCTTATGAGGGTAGAATTTAAGTCGTTTAAGAGAGATGGTGTGGTCTTGCTCATGCAGCTAATTAAAGGTTGCCTCACGTAAAGGGAAAAAAAAGTGTAACATTTACAGCAATAAAAATGATGAGTGATATGTTTCCAAATTGTGCCAAAGACAAAAAACCCACAGAGCCAGCAAAGATTTTTCCCTGTCTCCTCCAGGGTATAAGGACTGCAGGCAGCCAGCTGCCTCCTGCCCAGGGGGCTGGCGCTGGCCAGGAGCAATTAAACACTAGATTGTAATTGGGCTTCGGTGAGCTACCTCTCTAATCAGTCATCAGCTGTGCTGCTGCTGCCAAAGTAGCCTGGATGATCTTCACTTAGCCTTTCTCCCTGTTTATGGAGGGTTTGTATGGGTTTATCTTTAAGTGGAAGCTAGTGCCAGAGTGGAAGGTCTACCTACCATGCACACCTATTTTGACTGCTGTCTCTTTCCCAGGATGGTTCTGTGCTCCCAGGTACAGAGGGACGGGAAGGTCCCGCAGATGAAGAGCCAACTGGCTGTCTGCATGACCGGCACAACACGTGTGGCTGTGTCTTTCTCCTCCTGCTCTCCTCTGCTGCCCTGTGTGGTGGCGAGCCTCGTGCCTCGGCGCTGGGGCAGGGGAGGAGGCTGCCGGCCATCCCCAGCCGGCAGCTGTGCCAAGGAGGTCTGGAAGATCTTCAGTCCCAGCAGCTTGGAGCTGGGCCACATCCTTTTCCTCCTTCCTCTCGTCGCAGGATGTTTTTGATCCCCACTGTGACCCTGGCTGTACCAGAGGAAGCACAGATCTGTAACACCCCCGCGCAGGCTGGGCAAGCTCTGCTGGCCAGCGGCCTGGGCCGGTGGAGGTAAGCCCAGGTCACCAGACCACGTCACCAAGTCATAGTTTTTTAATGTATATTTGTGCATCTTGCAGAATCCAGATGTATTCACAGGCTGACAGAACAGCAGAAGCTGGCAGGCACCTCCAGAGGCCACCCCATCCTGCTGCCCTGTTCCAGCAGTGTCAGCTAGAGCAGGCTGACCAGGATCATGTCCACTTGGGTTTCCAGTTATCTCCCCAGATGGGGCACCACATCCTCTCTCAGCAATCTGTTCCAGTGTTACATTGCCCTCACAGTGAAAAATGTTTTTCTTAAAACAGAATTTCCTGTATGGCAATGTGTGCCTGTTGCTGCTTGTCCTATCACTGGATACCACTGAGAAAAGCCTGGCTACCTCCCATCAGGTATTTGTATATTTATATGTATTTTTTTAATACCCTATGTTTAATAGAAAAATAAAAGAGGGCTTCTGTAACTGAAGCAATAACTGAGGCAAATAACCCATAAAGGAAGAGAGGCAAACTGCCAGGAAAGCAAAAGTGGAGTGCAAAGCTACATGGTAAAATATGTAGTTAGCTTGTCTGCATATGAGGGCATCAAGAAGATTTGTTGTCAGATGCTAACAGACTTCCTTGGATCATATATTTACATATCTGTGTATGTTTCAGTCCGAGTGAAAAGGATTTTCACTGGCCTAACACCACCCTAATCCCCCATTACGTCTCAAAAGCTTGCGCTGTTGCAAAGCAGGTCTAAAACTTCACAATGAGAACACGTTAGAGGCTTTCAGACGGGGCAGGGAGAAGCTGCCTCACCGTGGCTGCACAAGCCACTGCTCTTGGCACTTCAGAAACAGCATCGTTTTGAAACACCCACCTGGCTGAGGCCCCTGCCTTCCTGCCGGACAAAGCCTGGTGACAGCTATAAAGATCAGCAAACAGCTTCTTGCAGTGGAAAATATTGGACAGCTATAAGTACAAGCACACATTCACCCACATCCTACCATGTCCATTAACACAGGTAATGTTACTGCAATTAAAACCCATGCATTTTCCAAGAAGCCACAGTTAACCCATCTGTTTAGAACAGTTTATCAGAATAACATCTTAGATGCCACTATGTGGTAAGCACAATGTTTTTAATGGTAAGTACTGCATGTAACATTCTCACTTGAAGACTTTTATGCATTAAGGAATTTTCCTTCTGAATAGTTCCACTTAATTTCTGCATTTTAATTTAATTCAATGTGCAGCAGAAATACACACAAGCCAGAGTCAGGTGTTTTTATTGCCCTCTGCTTAGGGTAATGAATTACTATAGAAAAGACTCAGAATTTCACTGAAGGTTATTTGGATTTTCTTAGACTTTTGCTGAACTCACCTTTATAGCTACATCCACCACATTGCCACTTGATGAACTGCTGTTGTACTTGCCACCAGTTAAAGGACATTTCTGTAGGATACAGCAGCACCAAGTGAATGAGACCAGTCACTCTGGGTAATGTATACTGCTGGGCAGCACCATGTACTGAGCCTCAGCCTTCCTCTCTCTGTGTTGCTTTATGCCTTATTAAAGCCCAAAAACCTGCTGGAAATCTTGGGTTCAAAACTGTATAAATGTATATATATAAATGTATAAATGTAGGAGGCCTAAATTTACATTCGGCCCTTTGAAGGCAACAGCGAGGCTGATGTGGCCCCCGGTGAAAATGAGTTTGATACCCCTGCTTCAGATGGTGGAGGGAAATACTGCAGTCTTTAAAATAAACTGAAACTCCAGGGGAGAGTGAGATTATGGTGGCTCTGATTTTCACGCCCATCCATCACCTGTGTTGCATTTGGGGGAAAAAGACTTTACAGACAATATCTTATTTATTGGTAACATATTAAACAAAATATTTGCAGATGAGCCGAAGCACAGAGACAGAGGCTTCACATTGCTGCTTTATATAGAGGTAAAACCCTTTCTGCTGGCAGGCTACCAAGCAGGAGGGCAAACATCCACCACGCGTAGGCGGCCTTACAAGCATCGTGGATAATAAACGCCAGTCAAGCAGGTGTTTTTGGTAAAGTATGAAATTACTCTTCTGCCTAAAGCTATGGATTTCCTCAAAAAGTTTATAAGGACGAGATGGAAACAAAGATTTCTGGTTTTATGTCCTACTTTCTTACAGACTCCGTTTTTTGGTTATAGATAAAACAATTCATTTTGCTAGGAAGGCATTTTCTTCCTGTTTCTGGACATGCAAAATGGCTTTATTATAATAAGACATTCTTATGTTAGTATCATTTATTGACATCTCTGAAGTCTTTTAAGAACCATGGATGAAAGGTTCTATACAAGTGCCAAGTACATCATAAATTATTAAATGTTTCTTCAAAATCTGCTTGCTTAGTCTTTGTTTCATCTACTGATACCAGATTTCAGAGTGAGATACAGAAAAGCCCTTTATGAAACTCTCCCCTCCTCACCATCATGCCTGTACTGTGCAGGATGAGGCAGAATCAGAAAAAATCAGAATATGCACCATTTTCTGCAAGGCACAGCAGAGACACTTCCTGGTGACCTGAAGCCACTCTGTACCTGAGAAACTTTACAGGCCTTCACTTTAGAGCTCTCCCTCTCTAAAAAAAGAGTTGATTATTTGCATTCACAACATTTGATTTTGTGTCTTTCAGAGTGTCCCCACAAGGATGGGATCCTGAGGGCAGCAAAGTTAAAAGTAAGCGTACAGCTGCGTACAGTCCTGCCGTGCTGCTGTGAACAGCCGTTCCTGGGTAAAGCAAATTATGCAGCTGCTGCTGGGCATTTAAAATGTATATGAACAAGCTGTCAGTCCAAGATCTAAAACTTATTCAGTTATTCAAACTAATTCAATTCCATCACCCAGCTCTGACACCCCCAGCATTTGCTACAGACCATTTTAATGGGAAGTGATATGTAAGTGCAAACACCTGGGAGGCGGGTGGCAGGGGGAGTTTTCTGATACAACAGTCATCACCATGGTTGTTAACAGCACTGGCATTTATGTGATCCTAATTACGCTGTAAGCATAAGACATGCAAGGAAGGTTCACAGTCTTCCTGCATTGTTCCCACACCCTCTGCAGACTCCTGCTGCCCCTTGCATCCCCCCCCCACTCCCCATGTGTGTCCTCACACCACCCCATGTGCATCCTCAGGCCACTCCACATGTGTTCCCCCACCCTATACATCCCACACAGCCTCCAGTGACCGACCATTTTGTGTCCCGAATGTCTCTGGCAGGGCTTACATCAGTATTATGCAAGCCTTCAGCATCTCTTAGGTCAGACCAACCTACCAAAGAGTAGCCTGAAAGAAAATGATTGTTTGTGAGTAAATGTTAGAAGCAGTGAACTTTCCCCTCTGTTGGTTAGCCTTCGTTTAACCACAGCACAGACCATGGTGACTGTTAGCAGACCTGATACAGCCACTTGCTGTATTTACATTCACATATCTTCGTGAGTGCAATAAGACCATGGAAGGAGGTCTTGCCTTGAGACCAAGTTCTGGTTTATGCTAAGGTTCCCATTTGCAGATATTGTCCTGCAGGATTTTCAAGCACCAGCAAAGTCTAGACATGGACATTCTGGTTCAAAAACAATATTGCATTAATTATGCATGAAGACAAATTACAAACTGGCTCTCTAGTAGATCCTTATGGATGGTTACTAGTTCTGACAGGACTGAGTCTTGGGCCAAAATTATTTAATTTGTTTTTAATCACTGTTCCAAAAGATGGTACAAAATCTCCAATGGCAGTGTCTGCAGATGCTCTACTGGTTGCCCAGCACTGAGCACGGCAGGTTGTGGCTGCACACTGGGCTGAGGTGCATGCCACACTTCAATGATGTTTTGGGTATGCGGGAACCTACCTCCCCCATGGGATAATTCAGGTGAGGTGCAGCGAAAGGCTGGCTCCCACACACCATGCCAACTCAGTGTGCACCCCACCTTGAAGGGAGGCAGTGGGAACCACGTCTCTGTAGGAGAACACAGCAGTGGTCATGGTCACTGCACGCAGGAGAGAGAGCAGAGTGATTTTTGGCCTTGCCAAAGGACACGGTCCAGCTGCCAGGGATGTCAGAGCAGCATTGCAACACCTCTGCATCATGCAAAGCCCGGTCTGTGTGCTGTTTGTGGCTTTTGGGGCGGGAGATGTCTCAGCCCAGCTAAAACCTCTGCGGGATGCGAAGGGGGGCCACCCTTAAAACAACTTAATCGCCCTGTAATTTACCGGGAGCCAGGCTGACATACTTAATGTTCATTACTTAAGCTCTGCGGGGCTCTGCTGAGACGCTGTTTTTTATGTCAGAGATGCACCCACCAAGGTCAGAAATCCAAAGAAGGCAGAACAGAGATGAAGTGACTTAGTTCCCATTTTATATCCCATTAATGGCCAAGCCAAGAGCAGAACCCACTTCTCCTGCCCCCAGCCCTGCATCCAGGCTGAGCCTTTGACCTTGCTCTCGCAGCAGCGATACTGGAACAGAAAACCAGCTTTTAATGAAGTTTATGTGATCAAGCGAGTTTCTTAAATATAATAGTAGTTTTCAGCAACTTGTAAAGCAATTCTTCTTTTGGTACTCAAGGTTACCTTTGCCATAAAGAGGGTTGTTGTTGGTTTTGTTGTGGTTTTTGTTTGTTTGTTTTTTAAATACAGAAAGCTTTAAACTTGCAGCTTCTCTGTCCACACAGGCCTACTATGCCAGCTCATTTAAAACAAGGAGGATACCCAGCCTTCTGCTTTGGACAGGAGTGGTTTCTCCGGACAGAGGAAGCTGCAGCTCCAGTCCCCAGCTGTGGCAGCAGTGCCTGCGAAGTGGCCAGGAGTGCACCAAGGCATTTCAGACCCAAAGGAGCCATGTTATTCAGGTTCCTCCTTCCCAAAATATGCATCTGAAAAAAGAAGAGGGGGAAAACAAACAAACAAACAAACAAACAAACAAACGAAAACCCCCACACCCTTAGAAGACATTTCTGACAGCACTGATATACAGGTTAACCCTGGACTATGTTTCATCACATGAACATAAGGCAATAAATTGTACAGCAAAGCAAACACCAGTCTCCTCTGCTTTCACCACTTAGGCTTTGCTCCATGGGGAACAATGCTGAGGGCATCCTTCTGACACACCAAACATTTTGTGGGGTCGACAAGCAATGCTATATGTCAGAGCAGTAGGCAAAAGTGCTCTTGAATTTATTTTGCATCACGCATGAATACAAACAGTGATCATGGGTGGAAGATTAGATACTGCAGATTCCTCAACAGAAATTTTCCTGATGAAAAATTACTTTCTTTTGGCATTCTCTGTGTATCTCAAATGAACCAGTCATCAGAACAGAAAAAATATTCCTGCTTGTTTTCAAATCAACAGTATTTTCACTTACCATTAACATCTTGTGGCTGTGCAAAAAAAAAGCGATGAATGTGACTGTGGGGCTTGTTCATTTTACCTTTCAGAGGTAAAACCTATATGTATCTAAATGATTCTCAGATTCTTTTGCCAGATTCACTGAAAACAGCAAAATTCACTTCAAACATTGAGGCAATTATAATTTCCTCACATTAAAGGGCTTTATGTGCTTAGGTCTTTTTGAATGACTGTGTTGCATGTAATAGGAAGAATAAGCATAATTAATTTATCACCTTATTACTATTTAACATGTAAATTGCAGTTGGGCACGAAGGACCTTACAATGCAAACACTGGCCTTTCAGAAATGCAAAGCATAGAATCAGTACGTGATTCCCAGCACAGGGACACTGGGGACCACCGGAGTGAGGGGACACTACCCAAGGGCATGAGGATGGGGCCTCAGCAGTCTCCTAGCCAGTTTCTTTGTACTTTCCATGCCTTTGCACATCGGGAGCAAGCACCTATGGCCTGAGTATTCCAGGGTCAGATGTGAGGGAGAAGTGTCCCTACGACTTTTCCCACCCAGCCAGCCTGCACAGTTGGCCTTGAATTTAGATAGCACTTGACAGAGCACTGCACATTGGCGCAAGCCAAACTAAGCAGGATAGGAACAATTCAGAAACAACCATCTCTCTTTCTTAGTATGTATATAGGTGAAAGATAAATCCAAGGTTTGGGTTTCAAGCCACTTTGGGGAAGGGAGGGCAAATGCAAATTGTGATCACATCTGTTTTGCCTGCTCTCTCAGTAAATGAGGGGTATGGGTAGGAATAGCTAGTAACAGCTGAGTTTCACTTAAAATAGCAGTAGGTCACACTCACACGATGCTTTTTGAAGAGGGCAAGGTCTGGTGCCGGCTGTAAATGGGGAGAGCAGCACGTGGGAAGCAACTCAATTGACAGGCAAGGACCCGAGAGGTCACGTAATAGGGTTCAAAGTCTGTTTAACCATGCAAAGACAAGCTGGGAAAGTGCCTAATAAAGCATCAGCTAGGTGAGGCACAGCTTTCTGCATCAAATCACAGTGTCTGGGCTAAATCACTGGAAAAGCAAGCCCTCCGCACAGTGGCCATGCCATTAATGGGCCTGGTCCCAGTGCTGCCCCCCACCATCACACGCATGGGCAGGCACAGGCCGGCTGGCAGCCCCCACCGTTCCACGGAGGGCAGGGGAACGGCCAGAGCAGGCACAGGCAGCTGCTGCCAGGCTCCTGGTAAGGGAACCTGGGGATTTGTGTCGTTCTTGTAACCAGATCTCTGCTCCCCAGAGGGCCTGAATACATTTTGCTGGGTGCGTTTTGCCACCTGCCCGGAGAGGCTTGCAGCCTACCCACTCCTCGCAGGCAGCGCCACAGGGAAACGCTTTGTATGACTGCCTGGTGTGAGCACTGGAGGGACAGCAGAAGTCGGGGGGACCCCATGGCAAGCAGCCAGGGTCATGAGAAAGCTCATCGTCTGCCTTTTGGGGTGTCCAAGTGTCAGGAGGAAAAACAAAGCAGAAGATGGGCGGGAGGAGGATGTCTAAACACATGCAGCATCAGTGCTCAAAGCCCCACGACGTCGGCGGTGGCTTGTACAACGTGCTGGGACACAGTCCTGCCCTGTCCCTGGGGACCCAAGGGTGGTGGGGACAGGGCGCAGGCGGAGGAGAAACTCCAGTGCCGGAGTCCCACCAGACAAACTCACCAGCCCGCCTGGCTAGGAAGCTACAAGGCATGTTTCATCCACTGGGAGGGATTACACAAAGGATAAAGCACCTGAGGAACTCCAGGCTTGGGAGGACAGAAAGCACATGTCTAAGCTTATTTCAGGGAAAATAATACATTTCCAGCACAGTTAGATGTGAATGCAGATAGCTTTTAACCTATAAAAGCACACAAACAAATCATGCAACAAGAGCAGTTCAAAGACAACTCATTTACTTAGAAGCAGAAACTGTTCATTCAAAGAAATGACAATAAAAACCTAGGGGATGTAGAGCTTTAAAAAGGGACATTTTAAAACAATATTTAACCTAGTCCTGCAATATTTTAGCCAACATTCAGATAAAAGTTGAAGAGAAGGAAGAAAAAAATACCAATTCATTTGAAAACTTCCATGAAACAGCCCTACTTTTATGCTTAGTTTGTTACACTTCACGACTATCTTGAATTAGCTGTTTGTTAAATCAACTGAGTTCCTGTTAGAACAAAATTATGGGCCAGACAGGAATTATCCACCCCTCTGTTCTACAAAACAGACTATTTGCCAAATGCTGCTATGTTTAGCAGTCTTAATTTTATTTCATCATATTATTTTATTTTGGCTGTTAAACTTAGTCCATATACACCTCAGGTAACCTAGATTTTTAAAAACTTAAAGAGGTCATTATTTGAATCGTAGAAATTCATTCTTTGGTGTTACACAGTTCAATATATGCTTCAGGGCTTGTGTGCATAATTTATGTGCACATATACACACTCCCAACACCGGCTCGAGTGTTCCCCCAACTTTGCAACTTGAGCTGCTGCATTCTTATTGTTTGCTAAGCTGTTAGAGACCAGAGCAAAAAGACCAGAGCGAGCAATGCCCTTCTGGGGACCGCTCCCAACAGTGAGACTGCACCTTGGGGAAAGCAGAGACTCAGCAGCAGGAGGTTTTCTGCCCTAAATTGCATCTTGTATTCAAAGAATCTCTTTCATATCCTGCTCTGCTCTGAAATGTCTCAAGCTGTTTGTGGTACTGCACAAGCCCAGTACATTCGGTGTTGTGGGATGACTGCTTGCAGCCTGGCTACAGTCTTGGACACCAGGTGGTTTTGATCCTCTGTAGCCTAAATCAGAAACTCTAGTAACTGGTAAAATCCTTCTGAAGCACAAGTTCCTTTATGAAGACTGAAGAATACATTTACATGCCCCATTGACTCCCCATCTCTTTTCAAATCTCATCTGAAAACATGTATTTTCTCCCTCACCTGTACCTCTTAATTTCTCACTCACTCAGATATTATTTATGGTTCTGCTTTACAACTGCATTATTTAACTGTATAGAAATCTGTAATTGTAGTTTGCACAGAAGATTATACATAACATAAACCGGTATTATCAATGTTACCCTAGGGAACTGTATTAAAGATGAGCACATAAAATACAGCTCTAAATGTACTACACAGCCAATTCACTTGTGACGTTCTTAGTCCTTGTGAGGAGCAGCATCGTGGGGTCCTGGAGCACACAGGGGCTTGGCGAGCAGCTCAGAGAGGTGCAAAAAACTGAGCCGAGGCTTGAGGCGTAACTCCAGCTATGACCTCACTGCAGATAAAAGGATTGTCTTCTGGTTTTCCACCAAAAAGACACCTTTGGGACCAAATTCCCCATCCTTCCTTACCCTGAACTGACTACAGCCAAGTATGAACAGCACGCTATACAGTTGAAGAGCAGCTGAATTAGGCCTTCAGCAAACACAAGAGACAAAATATTAACAAGAAAAAAAAAAGGTAATTTTTAATTAAAGAAAAAGCTGGAGTGGCTAACTATCTGGACATTCTGCTTTCCTTAGGCTTATACTTCATGAATATTGGCTTCCATAGTAATTTGGGAGCTATGTGTATGAAACTTCTATAAACATTAATTATATACCAGGAGCCATATCATTATACTTCAGCCTACAGAAGTTACAACTAACCCTCTCTCTGATACCCAGCAACAACTTCCAATAGATTCACATTAGATAATTAAACGGTTTCTTTCCTCATGATACCAAATCACTTCATGATCCTTCTAAAGGACTGAGCTTTAGCTTTTGAGGCAGAAAAATGCTACCCCATTACATGGCCAGGGGAGCCAGCCAAGGAGAAACTGAAAGGAAGTGGGTGCTGGAGAGGGGGCTGGATGGCAGGACACAGCCTTAACCTGCCACCGGCTTTTCCATCCGCTGACAGAATCTGCTGAGCTTGCAGAGGCATGGGGGATGCAGCAGGGTCTGACCCGTGTGTGCATTAGCTAATTCAGCCAGTGCAACTTGGCGCACTGCAGTGGCACTCTGTCAGCTTACACCCACCGAGGCTCTTGGACCTATGTCTAAAAAGTATATATTTCACCTACCTTTGATAGTTCTTGTAACAAAATACTATAAAGTGCATTGCTGGAACCAAATCTGCCCCAGCAGGACACCGGAGTGGAAAAACTAAGATTTCTTTCTATCTCTCTGATAACTGCTCTTACTCACAAACATGGTAACATATACCAGCAAATGATTTTGCATACCTATGCACTTCTCTGAAGGACAGAAATATTTTCCAATTCATTTCTATTGCTACTATTCATTATGCTATTCAATTACATTAAGTGCCCTAATTACTTATTTACAAAGGGTTAGTAACTCTGTATGTACTAAGCCTGGAGGCAACAAACACTTTCATGCACTCCTCTCTTGCTAGTGCCTGTTTTCAATGGCCCTTTCTTTCCCACAAGGCATCAAGTTGGCAAAGCTTAAGAGAGAAGGCATGACTTTCAGCTGACAACGAGCCTAGACCTGGGGCAAGCCTGGGAGGTCTGATGCTCTCCGGCTCTAGTCTCACTGTGGTCCGTACATTTCTGCTGGTGGAGGCAGGGAGACCTGGCCTGTGTTTCCAGCAGTGGCATGTGTAAACTGGGGAATGTGACCTCCTCAAGATGTCTGTAGAGGACAATAGGCTGTGAGGGATGTTGTGTGCCAGGGCCATTGCTGGGAGATTCTTCCCTGTTGGCACCCGCCCTGGGGCACTGGAGACCCCACCAACCCCACAAGCAGGCAGCCTGCCCCACGGCCTCAACCATCCTCCCATTTCTGTTTGCTCTAAAGTTTATCCTTGCGGCAATCAAGTTCTTCCTGCCTGCTCAAGAACAACAAGTGCAAACAGTCCCTTCACCACAACTTGTTTTGGATTCAGGGCTATCTTATCGCTAGTTGGGCTTTTCTTCTCTGGCTGAAGCAGCACATTTTGTCCAGTTTTTTTCAGGTTTTCTGGTCTACTGTACTACTCCTACAGTGCTTTTGGCTGTAATTAAGTAAGCTACCCTTCTTTTGAGGTGCAGACTCCAAAATTGGACCCAGTAGTTCAAGGAACCATTTTCTGTGTAAAGCATAAGATATGTATCATGTGCCTTGTCTCTGTACAGTCATGTTCAGGTATTGTAGGCAGGGGGGTTGTCACAACACTATATCTGAGTACTACTGTCTCTTTCCATTAAAAGCTATATCCATATTTTCCCTCACTCTGGCTTGTGCAGCTGGTTTATTCTTTATGTGTTAGACCTTAGGTTCACCTCCACTGAGTTATAGACTACTTTTTTCAGCCCATATCTCTAATTTGTCAACATTATGTGGAATGTTAATCCAGACTTTCAACCTCCTTGCAGCAATACTGATAAGCATGATCACTACTCCAATATTCAGGTAATCAGTGAATTACTGAATAGTACTAGTGTGTTCAGAGCTGCTGCACAGGTAGCTCGACAGATGTGAGGCTGCTGCCACTCTGTGTCCCCAGCTCCACCTAGCAGCAAGGTTGAGCATGTATTCCTCTTCTCCTTCCAGCAAGTGTCTTTAGACACGCAGACTCTGCAGTATCTTGTCCTGCATCTCTGGCTTTCCTGGCTGCCTTACGAGCCACAGCCCCACTGCAGTTCCTGGTATTCAGAGCCCCTTGTGCACAGACATACACACACACACTCTGGTCTCCCCAGGTGTCAGCATCCCAGCCGGGCAGCTGACCCTGTAACCACGGTCTGACTCCCACAGCCAGAACTCACACCCCATGCACACACACACATGTAGAATGGGATCAGTCAGGAAAAGTACACTAACTGGTCCTGTTCATACACACTTGGCCTCTTTTATCCATTCTCCTGTTTCCCCGCACTCGTCCCTTCTCAGTCCACCTCAATGTCTCCCTTTCTCCAGCCCTGGTCCTTCCCAGTCTATCACTTCTTAAGGCTTGCACATCCCTGCAGCCACCCTACCAACATCCCATAGCACGTGTTGAAGAGTCACCAGATGCTCTTCCCCAGCACCCCATCGCCCCAAGGCAGCAACCCCCAAGGCTGTCAAGTGCTCCAGGGAGTCCCTCCCACATACTCACTGAGGTGTCACCCTGCACCTGGGCCCATCACTTGCCAGATGCTTTTCTGACGACCTTTTCATCTTCTCCGCAGTAGAACATGACTCTAGCTCTCTAATGACAACTACTAGGTGACACAGCAAATACCACATGTACTGAGAAATGCTTGTGAAAGGAAAATGAGCCAGATACATTCTTCGGATCGAACCATGAGCCCTGCTCTGCTGAAGCTGGGGCAGTTTTTGCTTTTTACCCCATGACGAACAAAGCCTGCCCCTCAGCTCCCCGCATGGTGACTAGAGCCTCATGTGGGCCCACATACATCCCCAGGGTCAGCCAAACAAGAGGGCAGACTTTACCATAGTAAGGGTCTCATGTACATTTCTGGCAGTCGGTGAGGAACATGGGTGTGACATTTAGCCACAACTGAGATTTCTGCTAGGCTCAGCTGCCCTGGGGCTGCCAGCCCAGGAAACTCACTGTTTCTGTCCTGGGGAGATCCCCTGTTGTCAAGCGTTGCCATGACGAGAGCATGGATGCAGGCACACACAGGGAGCTGGAGGCGTGCCACAAAGCCTCCTCGGGTACCACACTCAGAGAGGGGCTCTCCTCTCTCCTGAGCCCTGCTAACATGAAGGGTACTGAGCAAAAGCCACACAGAGGGGAGATGGACACTTGCTACTGTGTGCTGCTATGGATTTGGCAGACCTGTGGTGGAAGACAGCTTGTTGTCCAACTACTCTTAAATCAAGCTGCGTTAATACAGAAACATGTAACCGCAACTTTCAAAATAGATGGAACAGTTTATTCCTTTGAAGATGTAGCTAAAGAAATGAAGGGAAAACGTGCTTAACATACAGCTAGTAAAATATGAAAGGTCTCTTTGTTTCTCCCTGTCTCCTGGCCCTTCTCCAGAGCTGGCTGGAGAGCACCCAGCCTTGCTAGAGCATGGGAGCTCCTAGAGTTAATCTCTTCCAAGGGGGTCTAACCTTTCCTTTATTACAGTTGTGCCTCTTTCCTCCTCTTCCTGCCGCTGACATGTTCCTGAGATAGTCTTGCCCCACTCTAATCAAAACATTGTTTGGCTCCTGAGAGATGCAAACGCAGTTTTGTGATGCCAGGCGTTATCTCCTGGACTTGGCCAGTTAATCAGCTACTCCTGTAGGTAATGGGGGCACAACCCCAGCCCCCAAAGCATTCACCTCTCAGCTTTGAGGTGTCTCTCCCCACTTGCACCTTAAATCTGAAACTGGTCCATATGTCTGCAATTGCACTCAAACATCCACATCCATAGGGGATAGACTTGTACAGCACAATGCTGGCGTGCAGCCAGCCACAGCTGTAATCAGCCACTCGGCAGCGTGAGCTTACCCTCCCACAGCAGCTTTCTTCAGGCCAAACCAAGGCAAGAGAATGAATGAATATTTGTGCCTCCATAGCATAAACATGCAGAAGGCTGAAAGAGCTGGAAAGCCCCCTTCTTGCTGGAGCACTGGATAAAAATTGGAAGGCGAAGCAGAAAGTGTTGGAGGGGAGAAGGTGGAGGCAGCAGAAAGCACATCCTCATCTACATCGTGAGAGTGCTGGCCACAGTCTTCACATCTCTGTGGTCATTGCTCTAAACAGAAAGTCGGCTTATTTCCACAAGCACAGGCTGTTTTGTTGTTATTACCCAGAATGCAGCAAGTGAACTGAGAGTGCAGATCCTCCTGTGACACATCTGTAAAGTTCCCTAAAACAGTAGCACATGTTACTGGGAAGGTGGAATTGAGAATATCTAAATTAAGGGCATGCAGTATGACACCTAAGTACCACAGATATATTAAGGCATTCTAAAAATGCTAATGCTAATTTAAACATAAATTTACTGAAATTGCATTTATTTCATTATATGACTTGGTGTTGCGAAGAGGATTTGTTTGGGAAAATCATTACTTTGAGGTGCATTTAAACCTTGTATAAAGAGTGAAGCAAATTAAGACCTATCCAAAGGGTAATACATTTAAATGAGAAGACACCTTCCACACTATGCATCCATGCATATAGAAGTGAACATCACCAGCTAGCAAAATCCTTCAAACTGTGTACATTTTACTTGCTGAAAATAAATCCATGCAAATTAACACAATGGCATTCACCTAAATATAACGTTAGTTATAAAAATAAGCATCAACAGAATTCTAATTCACACACAATGCTGCAGAAAATGCTAAGTCGAGAAATGTCTGATACCAGATTACAACATACTTAAAAGGTCTTTGCTTCAACATGCACTGGAGAGGTGTGGAAAATTCAGAGCAAACTGACAACATGTTTGATTTATTTTTCAGAAATCCCTCGAGCTCTGTCAACTTATCACAATTAATTCCAAACACAAAAAGAGCTTAATATGGTGTGTGAGGAAAGAACTGGATGCCATCTCTGACTACCTTCTGACAGGAGAGAGAGAGAGACTATTTCATGCAACTGTTTGAGGTATTCCAGTTTCATTCCTCTGTTGTGACAGGGGAGCACAGAAAAAGCATCTTGAGGTGGTGGATTGGCTTGTTTTATACCACCAGCAAAGTGAAAAAAGGAATTAGAAATATTTTTGCATTCTCATCATCAACAGTGACAGTTTAATGAAAATAAGAGCAACTCCTCCCAAAGCTCTGTGCACCATTATTCCATCATGCCAGCAGGCTCACACACATACAGATTCAGAGCTCACTCATGCTGCATGAAACACACTTACATTCTTGAATAATTTAGACAAAATATGTAGACATGCTGGGCTTTTCACTGTAATTATTCAATGCTGACGTTATCCCTTCTAGAAATCTCAGAAATACTGGTGATGTATAATGGGAGTTTGAGTGAGGCAGAAATATCTAAATAAAGGAATTGGCCCAAAGAAGCTGCTCGTATGTGCATTATACAAATTGCTTGCATCCTTTGTGGGCGGAGGACATCCTGGATGTGTACAATAAAGCAGTCAACAGATATAGCTGGCCTGACTGGTGCTCAGACAGCAAATCACTGCAGACCTTGACAGTATAGCGGAGGTCATTAAGAAATAGAAGAAGCAGAAAGAAAACTCTTTTCCAGCATATTCAACATAAGCAAGCACTTTCGCCAGAGCAGGCAGGTAGGTCAGCCTTTTCTGGTCTCATTTTGCATCAGGGGAAACACACTGCAAGTGCAGCACTGCCAGTTTCTGGGTTGCTAGTACACTAGGATTTATCTTAGGACAAGCAGAGCAGTGAGGAAGTTTGGAGCATCTCTCCTGCCTCTCTTGAGCCTCCGGTACTTTAATGTTACAGACTGTGCTTCTCGTACCATGGCACTGCTGTGAGAAGAATTGCTATTGATCATTTCCAACCTCACATCCACAGATCCATATTATTATTTTGTTGAGTGCCTCCAGGGAGGGAAGTGGCACCAGAAGCAGATGGTAAGGGGGTAGCAGCTTTCTGAAAACCAAAGGTGGCAGTTTTGCATGACTAAAGTACTTAGATTTCTAGCCTGCACCTCTTCCACAAATGCAAATTACTCCCATCACTGGGCTAGCGTCTCTGTGGGTAAAGACCATTCAGAGAGCCAGGAGTGATAGCACCCAGCCCCTGCACATATGGGGGCAAACAAAGCAAGCCTGTGGCCTTGGCTAGCTCTCTGTTCTGAAAGGATTTGAGGAAAGTCCTCCCCTTTAGGCGATTGAGCACAATGAGCTTAAATCTCTCAGATCTTCTCCTGTGGAACAGATTACGGCGGGTCCCGCCAATCAGCAGTGCTAGGCAGACCAGGCAGAGGGACTCCTGCAAAGGATGCATCCATAGGGGTCTCCTCATATGCACTCCTCCTGCCTGGTGCCCAGTCCCGCATGCATCTTGCTGAGAACTGTGTACATTCAGGATCAACTTTGCTGCAGATTGAGCAGCACAAGGGCTTGAAATATTTCCTTTCCAGTCAAGGGCACTAACAAATTCGGATGGCAAGTTGGTCACCAGCTGTGCCTGGAGGAGTCGCTCAGTGCTGAGCACCTCGATGAGGATGCTCCAAAATGCCTCTCGACACCCTCCTCCCTGCACTGCCTCGGGGGTCCTCTGCTCCTCCAGAGAAACTCCATCCAGCTTTGGCCATGCTGTGGGATGGCATCTGCCTCCTGCACAGACACCATCACCTCCCAGCAGCTCAGAGCGTGGAAGGTCCTCAGCACCTTCCTTCACCCCACCAACCCTGTTCCTGTCCCTGCCCTGCGCGCTGCATCACCTGCAAAGTCACCCTGCACCCCTTCAGGTGGGAAGCACTGGACACAGAGCCATCATTCACCATCCCTCCCCGATTGTTATACTCACAGATAGCTAACATCCACATGTTTGTTTCTGAAAACTGACTTTGGAAACACAGTCCTGACAACACATGTCTCAGCAACAGGAATGCGCCTGCCTTCCCTTTGCTGCCTGCCTGCTTATGTACCACCCTCTTCACAAAATATGGAGCTGTGACTGTGCCACCCGTGTCTGTCAAGATTATATGATTACACTAACCACCCTAATATGTATTTCTTTACATAATAGCTAAGCAGACACTTCACACCCCAGCAAGCATTCAGCAGACGCAAGAATCTTAACATCAACACAGATTAAACCCAGAGCACCACTGAAAAACATCTCGTAATTGGTGCGACTCAACCAGTTTCAACAGAAATTATCTCTGGCCTGCGAGATATAGAGAAGCTGTGAAATGGATTAGCTGAGACAAGAGAGGAGTGGAACAAAAGGAGAAGGGAACAAACACCAGCACAGACTAAACTAGGTGGGAGAGCTGAGACAGTAAAGATGTGTTTTCAAGGGTGCTGAGAGCACTCCGGCAGTAGCCCTGGCCTTTTCCCACAATGAGCTGATATCTGCTGGAAAAAAAAACAAAAACCAAAAAACCAACAACAACAACAAAACCCAAAACAAACCACAAAAAACCCAACAAACCAAAATAAAACAAGAAAGCAGGCATAAATGTGCAGCTCCCATTCGATGCCAAAGCTGGTTATCAGCAACGAGGACCCATGTCCCACCAGTAGTTGTAAATTTACTGTCGGCTTTGTCTGATGTGCAGATACGTCCATTGTGCAGTTATCTTGGTAAGGACTGCCAGTGGCTTGGGGGCTTTATGGTATTGGCTAAGGCTATTAAAACAAAATAAAGGGCCTGGGACTGAAAATATTAACCCATTACAAGCCAGAGAGTCCCCTATGTGTTTCTGTGTAGGTCCTAGTGCAGAAGAAAAATGATGTGATCCATGTATAGGTATTAACTTACGTAACACAGCTACAGGGCTGAGCCTGGGACGTGGCAGGCACCTGGCTGTTTCCCACCTAGGACAGTGAGATATATTAACACATGCCATCAGGGGCGGTCGTGCTGCTGCGAACAGCCAGAACCTGCTGCAGAGGCCAGTGGGCATGGCGGTTCCCACGGCTGAAAGCGCTGGAGGTATTAAATGCGAGACAGAGGCATTAAATGCCACAATATCCATTGGAAATAACCCGGGCTTCAGAAAACACCCATCACCTTCTCTGCTGCCACCCTCACAGAAGGAGCCAGCAGCAGGGTGAAGCCCTGAACCCCCCAAACCATGGGAGGAGTGGGTAGTCCCCAAGCCCCCCAGCCAGCCTCCCTTCTCCAGCGCTGCCTGGCCCCAAGCTCCTGCTACCTGCACATGGCAGTATAGGGGAGACGCTAAAATATCAGCAGGGAGCAATTCATGGAAGGGATGGCACGCAGACAGAGACACCACAGCACTATCTTCAAAATGAAAAATGGAGTTTACTTAGCTTCAGGTGGAGTGTTTGCATATGAGATAGCAGCAGAGAAAACACTGAAATACATTCTTACAACAAGCAAACCCCAGGCTATTGATAGCCTCTGGAAAATTAAGACGTCCCCAGAGGTTTTTCCCTCACAGACTATTAATTTGAATTAAACACATAGAACACGTCCTAATAAAAATCTATATATTAAAATACAATGGAGAACATCACACAGTGTGGACATCCACAAACGGTGTGATCCCACCAGCCTTCTCAGGGGGAGATGTACCACAGTTGAGAGAAGGATGTAAAAACAGGCTCTTTGCAGAAATATGCCATTATCTCCATATTCTTTCCTAGGAAAAGAAGTACAATTTTAAAAAGGAAAGCTTGAAGAAGTCTACCATCAGTTATTTTGGGAGTTGTCTTTAATGTCTAGATTTGCAATTCATTTCACTATTTTCATAGTACTACCTGCAGAACTACTTTGATAATACAAGTGTGTGTTAGAGGAATGACAGCTCTCTGAAAATGCCTCCCTGAGAAGCATCTGGACACTGGAAAATAAAGATATAACAAAAAGTGAGGAGAAAAAGTGATTTTCCTATTGATCTGAAGGTACTGATCTGCCACAAGGGGCTACAACTTTGCCAGTGCCTAAGGTCATATATGGCATGTGACACAGTAGCTCAACCTTTGTGAGAGTCTGGATTCTTAATCAGCTGGGAAAATATTATCCACCAGCCACAGAAATTGAATGTAAAATTTCTGTGGTGTGCCCCGTGCTATATATAAAATCTAGCCACTAAAGAAAAACAAAAATTCCTAGTAGAAGAAACTGAAAAAGGGGTTGAAGTGAAAGAATGACATCTGCAGAACTTCAGAGAGATGTACTGGGAAGGTGGGGTGAGAGGTGTGCTTTAGCTTGCTAGCTAACGAAGCTTATTGGAGAAGGATTGTTTGGGCAACAGGGCAGCTCAGCAACAGGCTTCATGGAGGACCTGCAGCAACTCTGACCCGCACCCAGCCCTCCAGTCGTCAGACAAGGAATGAACACTTCAAGCTCTCACCAGCAAAATTTGCTGCAGAGGTCTCTCTGGAGACCATCCCGATGAAAAAAAAAAAAGTAATCTGACAGTCTTGATGGTCCCATGAAAGGTTTACAACTCATTTACAGACATTTTCTACTCTGAGGAAGAAAAACACTGAGCAGAAAGGCTGGCTTGCTGAAACAACGATCACCAGTGGTGCGACCAATGATAAATGCAGGTAAGTGCTGTCTAACCAATCCTGACTTGGGCAAGCAAGCCATTTCCCTTTTTTTTCCTTCAGTTTTCCCAAGGAGACACATTTACCAGCAGGCCCCGTGTCCCTGCAGGGAAGGGGAGCAGCCGCGGCTGCCCGGCAGCACCAGAGTCAGCGCAGCTCCCCTGGGATTGCTCGCCAGCCTGTTCGCAGTTTGATCCCACTTAGCACAAGCAAATATCAAAATATTTTGTTTCTAAACACAAGACTGAAGACTGTTATGCAAATGACTCTTATCCTAATGCACAGGCAAATGATTGAATTAGAGCAATAGGATTAGATGCTAATGTGTCAATATGATAGTCCGATTTAGAATATATTAAAAAACGAAAAAAGCTGACAGCGGAGTTTCTGGTCTACCAGTCAAATGTTTCAAGGGATGACGTCTTCTCTTTCAGCAGAGAAGTCCCCTAGAGGAGGGTAATGGACTAATTAAGGCAATTAAGGGCGAAGGCATCAGGGGCTTCCCTCCAAATCACAGCGAGCAAGTCGCCAAGGCACCAAGCCTTCTGGGTCCCTGAGCCCATGTGTCCTGCAGTGCGAGGGGGGCCATGCTCAGGGCCTTCTCTGCCTCCTGGGACCCGTGTGCATGCCTGACTAGCAAGAAGATGCCCAGCCCCAGCACCGCGCTGTGACAGAGCAGAGCTGGTGCAGGGCTCACCACACCACCGTGCAGAGGCCATCTATGGCGTTTACACGAAAGCAATAGTTTGCTTCTCGCCAGGAGCCCCCTCCCACTCTTCTAGCCCTACAGAGGAAACAATCACATTTTCCCACAGTGTTACAACCCCAGCACCACGTGCTTCTCCCCATCTTGCCACGCAGCCCTTTTCCCTTCTATTGTCTCTGGCTGCAGAGCAAGCCCAGCCTGCTGTTTCACCTTTAGCAAAGAGAGATCAGTGGAAGCACCTATTGCTTAAAGTACACTACAAGTGGCACTAGGCTCTGATATAGCAATTCCTGTCTGAGACAATTTAGCTTTTGATCTCTGGATGCAGTTAATTGCTAGCTATGCAGACGTTGGTGGAGGAGAAAACAATCACAAGCAATTTTAGAAGTGAGATGCTTGATGCTTAATCTTGCACCTGTCCTAAGAAATGAAATAGGCTTTTCTTAGTCTGGATCATGCTGCATAGAGCTGCAGATCAACCAAAGGCAAAACATTTCAAATGTCAAATAGATGCAAATCCACCGCTCTCTCTCATGATAAAAAAGGAAAGTCACCGGGACAAAAACAATAAGCTGTTGCAACCAATATACTCTCATTAACAGCTTTCCTCTTGAAAACAAGGCAATAAATCATATACAGAATAATTGGAAAAAGCAGCTAGATTCATTGTTCATTTTGGTCTTTTTTTCTTCATGTGGGTAATACAAGGACAGCAGAGTCAAGTCTCACTCCTTCGGGGAGAAAAGCAGTGCAGTTTTCAGATGGGGAAAGGAGGAAGGTAAAACAGGACACCCTGGCATGCACCTAATCCAGGTTAAAGTCCCAGCATGTAAAACAAGTCCTGGCGAAAATCCTGTCTCGGAGCTGGTTAGGTGTGTCTCACGCCCCCCAAACACAGCCGCTGTGACACACATACCACGACCCACCACCAATTTGCTTCTGTTCTCCTGGAGGTAATAATGACACATCTCAAACCCTTGAAAGCCCAGTAATTTGGGATTGCCTTAAGAAATATCACACCAAAGCCCCATTTAGCCCACAAACCAACTGCAGCTGGCCGAGGCTGGCAGTGAGTGCTTTGGAGGGGTTTATGGGATGGGGCAAGCACCTCTCCTGTGCCCCCACGCTGCCCCCAGTTTAGGACCTGGCTGCACTGGAGGGTGTAGCCACACTGCCCAGTTTGTCTTGACCCCTGCGCTCCTTCTTTGGTTTAACTGGTGCTCCCTGCAGCCGCTGGTCCTCTGGTATCCCCAGTACACAGGAGCAACAGTGCAATTTGCACCACGTTAAAAAAGCTCTTCTCTGTCTTCGCTTCAAAGCTGATAACCAGCTTGCCCACTGAGCAGTGCTTGGATGCTTTTAGCAAACTCTCCACAATGACTCAAGCTGTCTCTCATTTTTTCCTGAGCTAAGAGATCATAATTTTGTATATGTAGTCACTTTTCCCCTGACAGCCCCAACACAGAATTTCATTTTAGTGCAATGAGTTATTTCAGCATCTTTTCAGAGTCAGCACTAGCTTTGATTATCCTGAATAACATTTTACCGGTGTATAAACATTGTCGCTATTTGCTTGTATCACCTTCTCCAGGCCACTTAGGAAAATGCTGAACATCAAGCCCAGGACTGGTGTCTGTAGGAGCTCCTCCTGATGTACGAGGTGACCATTTCCTCCAACCCTCAGCTTTCTGGGGTTTAGCCCACAGGTTACCTCTCCTGGGTTAGCCCGGAGGGTAACCTCTCCTGTTCCATAAAAAATGTAATTTGTCAGCAGCCTTTCTTGCTTCCCTAAGGCTGTATTGAAAGCTACATAGCCCAGACAGGCACGATCTGTGTGCTCCTGACATTCTTCCAGGAGTTCTTGTGGCTGTCAGACGCAATTTTCCTTTCAACACCCATGTTTCTTCTCAAACCACTAGCCATATCTATGACCACTACAAACGAAAGCCTTGGCTGACCACTAGCTCCCAGGACCACTCCGGCAGCCCTGCTCTAAGCCTGGCATCGCATTCCCACTCTCATCCCTCTAAACACAGAGCTGGCTGTAGCACCAGATTACACATAGTTAGTAATTCAGAAATTTCTTATTTGTGGTGTGTGTTTTTTTCAGGACTCCTGAGTAAACACCATCTGGTGCTAAGAATTTGTTAATGTTTAGTTTATCAATTCGTTCTAACACGTCTTTTCCCAACACCTCTATCCGAGGTGGTTCCTCAGACTCCTTTCCCGTTCACGACATCTCCATCATAGTGAATGCCAATGCAAAGAACTTGCTCAGCTTTTCTGCATTGCCCTTGCTATCTGCCAGCAGATCTTTTCACATCGGGGTCATTTATTGGCCCCACTGACTCCTGATCATCTCCATGGACTGTGAACTGGTGTTGCGCAGCCAAACTGATCCTGTTAATATTTATACATCAAGATAGATTTTAAATGCATTTATGCTTCAAATACATGCTGCTAAGTTTACTATGAAAATTTCAGATGGAAAACACCAAATGTGATCTTGGTACAAATCCAAACACAAATGTGAATTCTTTTGAGTATTTCCCAAACAGGAGCAATTTTTATCTTAGAGATCTACCAAAACTAACCGATAACCAGCCCACAAGCACATTGTGTAGCCTCCAGTCACGTCAAACATTTGCTATTGACAGAGATGAATGAAGCCTGGAACAGCACCTTTCTTTGTGTTAAATGTTGCATTCAATCCCTGAAAGTACTCAACAGGAGAAAGAGAAACCAAATACAAGATGACCCTTGCCTGGTCAGGCAGAGAGCTTTTGAAGCCCCTATTTCTGTGAAGACTTGTTAATAAGATTTATGTGAAGTTGCTCATGAAAACTAATAATGAGTGTTTCAGTAGTGGAAGGTAAAATATTTATTAAAAACTGTGGATTGAAGAGAAAAGCTCATCACTGTGATCAGATCGTCATAACGTAAAATGAGCAATAAAGGTGACTGCCTGACATTACCTTACAATCCTAACTTAAGCCCTTAGAAAAAGAGACCCTGGAGATAAGGGGCAGCAGCTTCTACAGCACTGAAAGAGAAGAGAATGGCTCCAGTGCAAATGAGAGGGAGATGAAGAGAATGATTTATAAGTGCAATGATTAATCTTCCGCTTTATGTGGGAACAGACTTGGGCATTTGATTAAATATCCAAGGCAGGAGAACAACATCTAATAACGTAAAATCTTGTTTTGCAACTGCTTCCAAGCTCTCACTTTTTCTTCCCTGAAAGTGATTTGAATTTCAGATTATTGAAGTTTTGATTTTTTTTTCCCCTAAATTAAAGCTGACATTTTTGGAATAAATTTAAATGTAGAAGTGTGGAAAGGAAAGGAAGAGTTTTATTTGCTAACTAGCGTAGTTTCTGTATCTTCTCCTCTTCTTCTGGTCCAGGAGGCGAGGAAAGCAATCATAACAACGAGGAACATGCTCTTGGTGCTGGGGCAAACAACCATAACAGGCAAATTAATTTGGATGCTGTTCAGAGCTCAAATATATCACTGTGTATTCATCAGCACTGGGCATGACGACACATAACAAACATTACTCACATAGATGTGGTTAGGATAACGAATCGGCAACCCATGTCTGGGAACATAAAGAAACCCTTGCAAGTTCACATCAGACTTCTCTGGCACTCGAGATGAGGGGATGGAGTAAGGAACTCAGGAGAACCTGAAATAGCATAGTTTCACGTGGGAGGATAATACCGTCACACAGCTCTAAACGGTGGAGATGGATATTTAAAATTATTTTTCATTAAAGAACATTTTTATATGCTTAGGTCTTGCCTTTCTCTTTTCTGTTTTCTGGGTAACATTTTGACGAATATGTATATTCCTGAATATTTTATTTATGTATGTTCACTCAGTCTTCATCATAATTCTACCTTGTTACTAGGTGACGAGGCTGTGCTGTTGCTATGTTTTCTTCCTCAATAATCCTGCTTATTTGGTGCTGCCGTTCTTCTCCCTGTACAAAAAGACTTCAACCAACAACCAGCAGAAACAGCTGGCTTTGTGTCAAGGTCCCAGGTTTCACTTGTGTTGGTAATTGTACGAGCTATGCTGAGTTCACAGGTGTGCAGCCCTCTGAGACTTTCTTACTATTGCTATACCACAAGCTGCAGCCCCCTGGACTTCCACCCTGCCAAGGGCAATGGAACCAAACCAGGGAACCGAGCAATCTGCCAGCTTTGGTGGGACAACTCACCCAACCAGGAGACTTGACTCACAAGTACATCCGTCTGCAGGCACACAGCTGAACCATGAGACCATGTTTGAATCCTGATTGCAGCTGAGGTCTCACACAAACAACTTAGACCAGGAAAGAGATTACTGATTCAAAAATAACTCAATTACAGCTATCCATTGTGCTAAAAAAAATTGGCTAGCACATATTCATAGGAGTGTTTGCCCAAGGTGCAGTTGCAGCAGGAGCTGTAGCTGGCCAGGCAGTACTGGTGGCCGCTGCCATCTCACCACCCAGAGTATGCCCACAGAAAGACAACATTATTGATCCAGACTAGCCAAGGGGCACGTCCAGCCCTTTGGTGCTCCAGGGATATTAGGCTTACAGAGCACAGTTAAGGCAAAGGTGGAAGGTACCGCTTCGGCTGCAACCCCAGAGCCAGGCGCTGGTGCAGCGGGGTGCCGTGAGCTGGCTTAGGCAGGACCAACACCTCCGCTGGCCCACATCCCTTGCAGGGTGCTGGCAGGACAAGTGGAGTCCCTGGCCCTGGGCGAGGACCAGGGGGATGCAGGGGGACACTCTTGAGGGACCAGCCACAGCAGCCGCGGGAGGAACAGGAGCTGCTGTGCACCGCGCCGCCGTGCCCGAGACCAGCCCGGCCCCTGGGCACTCTGCACAGGAAGGGAAACCTCAGAGAAATGTGCATTTTAAGGCCAGAAGAGACCACCCTTACCATCTGGTGTGATCTTCCAAATACCCTAGGAGCAGCACTTCACCCAGTAATTCCCACTCCAGATTTATTTGGATGTTTTCAAATGATGTTGACCTTGATACTATATTGCAATGTGCATACGACAAGGAAAATATACCTCCATATTTATAAAAGCTTACCCTGTAGAATAAACACATTTAGTTTTCACTAACACATTGAGAGTTCTTTCTCACATATCCCAAATTCTAATTAAGGACAACCAACAGTTTCCTTTAAAATATAAGAAATATCCTGTGTTATGCGACTATGACTAGGAAAAAAAAAAAAACGCACAGAAAACAGGCCTATTCGTTTGTTCCTCTGCTGCAATTTGAAAAGCAGATGATCCATTTTTTTACAACTGCTTTAAGAGCATAGCTTTGTCAGCCAAACTTCTGACCTGAGCCAATTTTCCAGTTGATTTGCAGAACCCTTAGAATGGGTGTTCCTAATCCCATTGTAAACACGGACACGGCAGACACCATCCTGGCGGGTACCTCTCTCGCAACATCACCCATTGCAGCTGTGAGAGGCGTGCTGGAGCAAGGCTCAGCCTCCCTCATCCCACAGCATCATCCCAGCTTTCCACATGCAGTAAACTGGTTTGTATCCTGGCCCAAAAGTCAGTTCAATAAAATACCAGACCTCATTTTTCCTAAGCTCTCCTGTGTTTCTGTTGTTTTTCCATCTCTGATAAAGGCTGGTTTGCTGCTCGTTACCGTTCTCCCCTCTGTCCCCCACCCTGGCTCTCTCACCGAGCTCTGCCGCACCGGGGCTTTCAGGCCCTAATTGCTCTAGTTTAGTGAGGATAGCAATTAATTTTGGTAGGAAAAACAGGGAGCCAAAATTCACTCATGCAGACACAGAGATTTCCAGTGTGGAAACAACAAACTCGCCTTGTTCCCTTTGAAGTCCGATTCCTGGCATGTTTAATTTAAAATGAATATATCTCATGCTGAGTGGATACTCGGCTTGAAATTTGGACTGAAGTGGTGTCAAGCTGCTTGGTGGTAATAAGTGGCACATTTGCCTCAGCTTCCTTTCAAAAGGTATTTATTTTTGGTCTGAGAACTCTGAAGTTAATTTGGCTGCTAGTTCAATGACATCTCACTCACGTAAAGGTTTTCTTGCTTGAAAAACATCAAGAATACGGATATTTATCAATGAAGTAGCAATGGGGCATAGTCACTATAGTACTTTAAATTGTGCAGTCTTTTGCTTTTCTTTCAAGCTGAAGAACAATTCGGTTTTGGGTAGTTCTCCCCTCAAACACATGCTGTACTTTATTTCTTTACTAAGACATAACACACTGTGTTCGGCCATCATTTTTTTTTGAGAAGAGTACCAATTATTGTCCAGGATAAAGCAACAATTTTACAGGATTTTTTAGCAAAGAAGAAAAAGCCTAATAAGCTATTGCTCAGCTTCAATCTTGACAATACATATAAGACCTGTTCATCTCATACTCGCCAGCCTTTTCTATGAGGCTTATTATTGAGGTATAATAGCTACTATCAGGAATAATAAGAGCAAATATGTAGAGTGGTCAATTCAGATGTAATATTCAGCCCCATAGATATGCCTCAAGACAAACTGCCAGGAAATGTACAATCAAGTTTTGACAGAGTCATTTGCATGTAACAGTTAATTAAAAAAATCACTTACTAAACCGTAATACCTTTAACAACGACAAAATGACAGTTAGAAGTGACCTAATGGTATAAGTATTTAATTAGGCTTAGTAAAATGTACAGTCAAGACCAAGACCAATAACTAATTCCAGGGACTGGCCTACTTTTTCTGCGTTTTAAAATCATTTTACTTAGTCACCAGCGGGAAAAAAGAAAAAAATGTTTTACAGCTTATTGCTGAAACGAAGTTGAGCTGCCTGCCTCTTTCCAGGAAAGCCACACTGCCAGATTAGTACACAAAACATATTTTTAAGAAGATGGTTTTTTGGTTCGGTTTGGTTTGTTTGTTTGGGTTATCTTGTTTAGTCTTGGTTTGGTTTTTTGGGCTTGTTTGTTTGTTTCCTGAGAAACAGTAAAATAATAAATATAGCTTATTATTAAATATGTTTATTAGTAAAATAATAACTATAATTACTTTCCAAAAGGCAGCTCTTTGAGCTATACATACAGGGAAGTGGAATGCCTTTTTTTTCCAGTTGTCATTACCAGTGGCCCTGCCCAATCCTGCTTTGCAGCCTAATTCGGAAATTTTTCACAGGGCACCAGCCTGTGATTTCTTTTTTCCTGGAGCACTCCACAGCTCTAAGGAAATATTGGTATGCTTGTGCCAGCCCCCCCAGTTGATGCCAGCTATTGCAGAGTACATGTTAGCAGGAGAAACGAGACCTCAGTTTTGAGTGAGAGGGGAAGGAGCCCACATTGTGATGGGCCAGGCTGGGGTCTGGTCCCTGAGGACCAAGCGAGGTGGCCTTGGTCAATGATGGGGAGACAGAGGACAGCCGGAGCTAACCGAGTGCTGGTGTTGTGTGTCCACCTCTGCCTGCACGTCATGACCTCTTCGGAGGCACTGCTCACTCATCTCTTGTGACCTTTTTTGAGCCATATTCAGATGTGGTCACCTGAATCATAGAAGAGTTTGGGTTGGAAGGGACCTTCAAAGATCCTCTAGACCTGGGAGTAGGACCTCCCCAGCCTCAGTCCAACTCTGCCCAAACTGCACAGAGATTTTCTGTGATGGGACTGGTGCACAAGTGCTGGCCACGCTCCTGCTGCATGGTAGGCAAGCGTGTGCTGCCAGGACTCAGAGGCTGTCAGACTCACCAGCAGCAAGGCACGGGGTAGGTGCAAACAGCCTGTGGTGGCTAGCTTTTCCCTGACAGGGCTAATGACTTTCTTGCCTCCCATAACTTCCATCCTGTGCAGTTCGATTCATCACAGAGGTTGCAAAAGGGGGACTGCTGCAAGGACCTGAAGCGTTAGCCGCATGGACCAAAGTGCTATCAGCATGTGAAGAGACGGCAGCAACTGGTGAGAGGAGCTGATTGCCTTAACAGAACACACAGTGTGACAGACAGCAATAAAACATCCATCCTGTGCATTGCAGAAGTTGCAGAAATACTTCTAACAGCAGCTTGTTCTCTTCAGTGTGTGCACTGTCCAGGTGGGAGCCACCAGCACGGCCATAGCTTTTAGACAAAGGGAATTAGTCTAGTTTTGTTGCAACTTGTGATTCAGGCTGATCACAGCTGCTCTTCCCCAAGACAGACCCCTTACACTCTTCTGAGCTGCTCTAAAATCATTAAAGACAGTTCTGGAGTTTCCCTCTTTGCACTACTAAGATGATTCGCCATGCAAGAAAATTCATATGAGACAAAGCATGCAAAGAAGATGCAGGGTCTTCTTCCTGATCAGGGACAAGCAGAGATGGGTGATGATGGGAAAGATGTTTGCAGTGTTCTGGTGACATCTGACTTACAGCTTCCAGGGAATGCTTATACCAGAGAAAATATCTCCCCAGTGAAGACTGTCCAGCTATACACAGGGACTGAGTTCCTGTTCGGGAGGGTTAACAAGAGGTAAATGGTCCTTACCTGAAAACCACCAGAGACTAGCCATCAGGTCCTTCACAGTTATCTCCCTGTGTCTGGACAGCCGTTACTCCCGGGGGAGAAAATGCGCACCTTTCCTCCAGTCACCTGTTCCTGGGGGTGAGAAATTACAGTTGAAGTTCTGCATTGAAAATTGACCGCAAATGCAGCACCTTCTCACATAGCCACCGTGTTCACTCTGAATTGTCACATCTGACTTCAGGTGACTGAAATAGATTCTTACTACCTTCTGCTTGTTAGTTGCATAAAACCAACACCACTGAGAGAGAGAAAAAAAAAGGTGGACTGTTTTCCCTATTTCAGCAGCTTTCACAACATGTTCTTTACCAGGGGCAGAGCAGGACAATGAGAAGACAGAGCTTCACATATAGATCTCAAGAAATTATGAAACACAATAAACAGACTCTTACAACACAGCTTTTCCAAGGTTGTTTTTCAGAGCAGGGCCATACTCTAATGTTTTATAAAATTCCCAAAGACTGCATTTTTGCAGGAGCACAGATATTTTTAGCATTCCAAGCAGACTCTGGAACCACCAACCTAAAAAATTGCCATGAGGTACACAGATACTAGCTCACCTGATAACCCCAACCTTGACTCTGCACTTAGGCTAACAAGGCGTTTTTTTTTTTTTTTCTGGTCTGTCACCAAATATCCCAAACAAATAATTTCCAGTAGCATGGTTCCTCCAACACCATTCCGAAGTCTTGGACAAGCACTAACATAGAAGGAAGAAAGCTATTTAATGAATTACAGACACCGCAGCAGTCAGATTTTACTTGAGGGCTTTCACACAGGAGAGGAAGAAATGAAGTCCTGGGAAAGGGAGACCTGATGATGTCTTTGTCATCATGTAGCAATATTCCCAAGTCACTGACTCGGTACTTGTAGATGCTCCAGGCTCTGTGTATGTGCCCTGGCTGCAGAAACGGTACCACTGTTTCCTGCTTTTTAGTGCAGGGTATTTATATGGTACAGACAGTCCTTCAGGCATAACAAGAGAAAGAGCAAGCAGATGACAGATGATAATTTTGTGTTGTGCAAAGAAGCATTGTGAACAAAGCCCCATGAGCATATAAATCCCCACCTGGTCAATTATGAAGTTACATCTCTATCTACCATTGTTACCCAGAGGAGGGAAACATCCAGATCTCTGGATCTGGAGTTTTGCTCCAGCACCAGGTACATGACATGCCAATAGCTCTAATTGCTGAAAACCTTGTTGCAGTGATGAAATCCACGCTTCCTCTTCACCCTCAGGGACAGCCAGGGATACTGATTTGAAGCCAGATTCTTTTTTTTTTTCTCATGGAGACATATGCCACTGCAGTAAACCAACTAGCCTGATCAGCCCTCTGATTTACATGGTCTCAGATCAGGTCCTCTCCAACTCTTCACACACCCGACACTCAAATAGGCCTGTCATTTAAAGGCCTAAAAACCATCACAAAAACCACTACGGCTTTTTTTTGCCGGACTCCTCACCTGGGGGAAATTATTTCCAAACCATAAACCAGCATAGCTGCTGCTGGCACCAGTGCCGAACCAGTACAGCAGGACAAGCCAAACTGGCCCCTGCTCCCACCCCCATGTGGAGCTCGGCGGCAGCTGTGCATGGCAAGGCTGATGCCAGCCCACCACCAGCCAGCCCTCCTGGGGCGCCCCCCGTGCACTTGGAGAGGCAGGGAGGGAGAAATAGATAATTTCCTCTCGCTTCTGCCTTGTTGTCTCCTTACAGTGGGGTGAGCCCTGCTCGAAGCATCCAGCAGAGCTGCTCCCCCACAGACGCTGGGGGTTGTTCCTCTGCTCAGGCCTTCAGGGAGGGCTTTGACAGCTTCACAAGGAGGGAAGGGGAATCCTCCTGCCCATTTCTGGCTGGGAACAACCTACGGCCTCCAAAGCTGTTTTGCTCTGGCGCTGGGTGGAACAAACTGCACCTCCACAGTACAGCCTGGCCTTGTCACTAGCAGGGCAATGTGTTTTCCTGCCCACACCCCAGGCTGAAGCAGCCAAGAAGGGACCCATTACCCCTCAAGGACAGTTCCCAAACATGACCAGGAATCAGCTGAGTTACTGCAGAGCAAATCCCTGGTTTGGCTGTTGTAGGATGAATGCAAAGCCATGACCAGTCACGTTGACACCTAGTTTTTGGGATTTGGAAAGAACTGCTTCCATATTGTTTCTTCCATACGACGCTTTGTGGGTTACTCAAAGGCATTTAAAACAAAACCCTGTATGGAGAGAATTTTCACTGATGTGCTGGTTTAACTGAAAACGAGTTAATTTTCTTCATGCAGTTAGAAACCTTTCTTTTTTGTACCCAGCATGGTCATTATTTGGACTTAGTCTGAGAACAATAGATAACACCCCAGCACAGAGTTAATGTTTTTAATTGCTCTGGTCTGGTCTGAGAGCCAAGGACATTCTGAGCGCTCTGCCCACAGGTATGAGGCAGCGAGGAAGGCTGCTCGGTGTGGACAGATTGTGAGGAATTGCACTGAGCCATCTCTTATTTTATATTCAATTTCCATTTTATATGTAGTAGTAGTATATTACGGCTATTTTGTTATTTTATTAAACTGTGTTTATCTCAATCCAAATTTCTCGCTTTCCTTTTGATTCTTTCCCCTGCTGGGGGGGTGGGCAGTGAGTGTGCATCTATCGTGGTTATATTGCAAAGCTCAGGGAAGATTGACTATTTTATCAAGAGTCAAATTCTCTGTGATGTTTATGAATTAATTTCTTTTTTTAGGGTGATGAAGGTCATATCGCCAGGGGAACAGTTACTCTGCTCTCCTTTCATCTGTGTGCAGAGACAGGAGGAAGCGGTAAGGTGCAGAACTGAGAGGGTGAAAGGTAGTGCCAAAGCAATGCTGGAGAGATAACATGTGGTGAATGGCGTGAGGGCGAGTTTGTCAATTTGCACAAGCCAACATCAGCGAAACAATGAGCGGCACCCACCGGAGAGCTGATCCCTTCCCTGCAGAGATTTCCCCATTCTCGGCTACCAGAGCATGTAGCAGCAGGCTGGTTATATACCCTTCTGGGTGACTGTTTTCCAAATATTTCCAAACAATTTTAATGTTCCTTTCTTGCTTGTCAGGGTTACATCTCCTTGGATAGGGTTTCTATAACAGGTTTCTAAAATCCTTTCACATATCCTTAAAATGGCCCGTAATGTTAGAGAGCACTCTAATTTTGCATAGTTTAAACCAGTCGTAACTACAGAGCTGTTATATCCTGTGCATCTCGCCTCAAGGCACAACATAAATGAAAGTGGAGCTAAGAATAGGGCCTCATGTCTCAGCTGAGGAGAGAAGCATGTGCCTGCCTACAAAAAGAGAAGTAGGTTATGTTTGGAATAGCAAGAGATTTTTTTTCTTTTTCTTTTTTTTTCAAGGAGAGGAAAAAAAAGTGTCAAAAGTATCAACTAAGCAGAGCTGATCTATTCTCCTTGCCTCATTCCCAAGCAGGTAAACTATATATACAAAAAAACAGACAGACAGAAAATCCCTGAAGGAGAATCTTGCCTTCTTTAAGACATAATGAATTCAGTCTTCGGAGACCATGAAGTCTGAGTGTTTTTAAGCTCTGTCATGTCAGTCGAATAATTATCTCGCAAAATGTGTTTGTGGAGGTGAGGTCCCTCTGGTTTGGTTGCCTTCCTGCTATGGAATAGAAAGCTGTTAACCCCTTGAAAAAAAATACAGGGAAATCAGAGAACATCAAGTTTGTATAAACACTGCTTTCCACTTGTATTCTGCATTTAAGTCTCAGTGATAAAACACCTCAGAAATAATGCTTCTGTGTGACACAGACTTCTCTCCCAGTTGTATGTGCAGACAACCAAAGTGAAATGTTAAAAGAAAGAAAATTAGACACGTTGCCAAACAGTTGAATGTTAAACATGTCATTAACTGAAAATCTTATGCTGAAATGAAATACAGAAATTTCAGAAAAACACCCTAATCAAACACATTTATTTTGTTTTTGTTAAGTTAATTAAAAATAGAGTATTAATTCAGTTGCAAAGTGACTATGTCATTAACTTGATTAGATATTTTCAGATGTAGAATATTTTACATTTAGGAGATAAAATCTGGCAGTGTGGCCCAGTGGATATGGAACTGGATTAAGAATTAATCCGTTAATTGGCTGGGCAATTGGGCAAAGCACTTAATCCCTCTGCATGCCTCATATTTTTTCGTCTTTAATACGGAGTTTTTATACTCTCCAACTTTCACAAAGTGCTTTGATATACACAGATAAAAGGCTTATATTAATTATTATAGATGAATACCAAAATGCCATAAAAGCATTGCTTAATGAAATATTGATTTAAAAAATATCAAGTGGGACTAACTCCTTGCCTTAGATACTGAGGAAAACTCTGTGAACTAGTGGTCTTAGACTGGTCTTCTTGGAGATGATTTGCTGCTCTGAATGGCGAAGCAGACAGAAACAGAGGTATTGTGTTGTTCGGTGGAAAAGCCAAGCCCTGGGTCTCCTAAGTGACCAACCAGGAGTGCAATTAACAGCCCAACCACATGTACCTAAGACGACACCACCGCTCATGGGAACATCCTTGGTGACTTCAGTGTCTTTGGACTGGCTTGTTTTAAAGTGGAAATGAAACCTAAGGGACCTGAAGATACAAATTAATCTCTTGCAAAAAGCTTCCAATTTTGTGCTCTGCCTCTTTCAGTGGAAAGTTGTCTGGAATGAGGAGGGATGGTAGCATTTAAAGGTTAGTAGCTAATGAGGCTGCGTGGAATCAGAGAGACCAAGGATGGGAGGAGGAGGAGGCAGGGGTTTCTGCTAACTAAATTAGGGAATCAACAGAAAGCTGTTCAAGCTTACATTTGCAGAGACATTTACAGGAGCCCACAAACACCTACAGTTTAATGCACCATGGGTATTTTAGGTGACAGTGGTATGCTGAAGCATTTCAATAACACAGTATGAAAGTTTCTTAACTCTATGGGCAATCTGACAACAGCCTTCTAATTGATGCTTTAACATTAGAAGTGCTTGAAATACGTTGGAAAGCTATCTGGAGCCTCTGGGAGGTGGAAAATCATGCGAGCAGGATGCGATGAGTTAAACTAAATAATGTGATCTTTCTCCCCTCATAGTTATGAAACATGAACACCTTTCTTTTTATATTTGTATTTCTCTCCTTCTCTGAATTCTGCCCTTTTTTGTGTTACTACGTTTTCCCTTTACCATTCCCCATTTCTTCCCAAGGCATTTTCTCCACCTCTTTAATGATGCCATTTTGTGTCCCAGATGGCACTGAGATACAACTGACCACAGCCGTGTTTATTGAAGCTACAGCGAATACTTCCAAAAAGTTTACCATTATAACTCAGCTTTGCTTCCCTGCCAGAAAAATCAGTGGGACAAGCAGCCAGGGATGGCTGGGGCTGACTCAGGTCTCAAGCCCCAAGGCTGCATGTGCCAGCGCGTCACAGGTCACAGAGCTGGCCGTGCTGCTCAGCCACCAGAAAAAGAGGAGAGAAGACATGTGCAATGGCACGCTCTCACCTTTATTTGCTTCCCGACCTAGATCTGCGGTTTCTGAAAGGCAACCTGGCTGATGGAGGGGCTGGTGGCACAGCACAGATGTCAGCATTTGCACCACACTCGGGCTGCCGCCGAGCCCCTGGAAACCACGGGCGGTTTTGAGCTGCATAAAGCCAGGTGAAGCTCTGACAATCCCCTGACTAGACTCCAGTGCAGCCAGGTATTTTATCATAGGTGTAATTTTAAGTGCATCCATAATCTCACTGAAATCTGCAGGGCTATTCACATCTCTCCATCTAGGCATTTTCTGTAAGTACTTTGCTGAATCTGTCCCTGGGAGCTTAATTGATTGGTTTTTTTAACCACGTTTAGACTGCTTACCCCACACAACATTTTGCGAAAGTCTAATTAACAACCCCACCACCACTTATGTGACCCAGAAGCACAGTTTAAAGCACAGATGGAAGCGAAGACAGATCAAATGAAGAAAGAGAACAGCTCCCATAGGATGAAATTCAGGTAACCTTGTATCAAATGCCTGTGCCATGAGCAGCCCAGCTGGCTTCCACAAGACCCTTGCAGGGGTAAGGTGACATTCAGTGGGAAGTGGGGTATTGGAGTTTGGCATTTAATAGCAGAGAGAGCACGCTGAGCCATAAAAAGACTAAATGAAGAAAATAGTAAGCAAGCAGTGAGTGTCTGACGCAGCCCAGTCTGCAGAGCCCACCTGGGATGTGTTTGAAGGGAGCCTGCAGAAAAGCAAGATGCTCGAGCTTGTAACCTCCTGTACCGGGGGTCATCTGCTCCCTGCTCAGCCTTCTGCAGCCGCTGTGCACGATACATTAAGAGGAGCAACCCAATACAGCAAAAATAATAAAATCCAACAAAAAACCAAACCAAACCAAACCAAAATTTACTGGTTTATGGCAAGGGGACTGGGGAAGTCTTTCATCCACCTAACCAGCAGCAAAGCATTTCTGGCTTTTCCTTGGTGTCAGTGAGAGAACTGCAGGCACAGAGGCTCAAGGCACATTAATTCATGTCCTGCTGTCCTGCTGGGACACCCTGCACCAAGTACAATACAAGAAATCACGCCCAGCACAGAGAAGCTTAGGGCTCAGTTTTGCCTTTTCTCCTGGGAGCAGGAGTACAGTCCTCTGTTTCCATGACTGCCTGTGCCAGTTGTTTTCTTGGGTTAGCCTGGTCTTGTGAGATCACTCCTGCAAGAGCAGATAATATAGCAGCATAAATAAAAAGTATCTCCACAGAAATAATTTAAAGGGATGATCTAGAAACAGACTGAGTTCTCACCTAGGGCTTCAGTTTTGCCAGCGATGGTAGCTTTGATGAGCCTTCTTCAGATGCCATGCTAAATTCATACATCCATCTCATTTTAAAGAGTGGGAAAATTAATCCTTATTTTAGCTCTGTCACTTCAGAGAACGTATATCAAGAAGGAATCAGCCCATTAAAATAGATTTGAACTTGAGTCAGAGAGGTGAAAGTCTAATGCTTTATGAGTATCCATTAAGTATCTAGTAAAAGTGCAGTATATACCAGATTTTATCCATCTGATTTTATAGTTATCCGAATAATGGAGACAAATCTGAAAGGTGGATCTATTAAACTCTTCATATAAAAACAAAAGCTGGGAATCAGCAAAAAACTGGAAAGTGTGAAAAGTTTCACTTCAGTTCCCTTCTTTTTTTCCCCACTGTAACTTCTCTCCCACTATCACTTTAGAGATTCAAATTCTACTCCACCATCTGTTCTGAAAAGAAACAAATGGAGTGCGTCTAATTTCTGGAAATTCTGAAATAACCTGGGTAATCTGGTTCCAACAATGAATCTAAGAAGGATTGAGCTTTCCAATCTTAATATTATACAAGAAAATGCAGCTGAGACTGCATCAAAAGAATCGTTGTAGAACAGAATGCCAACATCGCAACAGAGTAAATATAGACCCAAAAATATATTTACTCCTTCACTGCATTGCTCCGCCTAATGTGCCGTTACCTCAAGTGACAGGGTAGTGTCTCACTTAAGCTGCCAGACTGTTTAACAAGTCTGAAGGATGTTCATAGCAAAGTTACTCGGGAAAGTTCCCCTAAAGCTCTGGATTAAAAACTAATAAGTGACTATCAAATCTGTAATCTAACTTGGCAGACTTGAAACCATGTTTTTAACCTTGTCAGCTGCCCATGAGTTACACAGCACAAAAAGCATCCCTTCCCCTTGATGGCCAAGGTAACCGTACATCATCTTTTCACTGTGATGTGTGAGGGAGATGACAGATGAGCCTCCTCCATGTTCCCATTCAATGCTGAGAGATGCAATATTAATGACAAGGCGCATCAGCCCCTCTCCAGGAAAAAAAAAAAAAAAAATTGATTGAGGGGAAAAAAAAAAGCCTCTTAAAGAAACTCCTGCACTTTTTCATCTGCATTCCTAACTTAGCTTCTTTCCACATAACAGCCTGTAGGCTTACACACAGCTAACAGGTAAGAGTGAGAAGAAACAGAGCTGTTATTCCTCTCATTAAACATAAGCATAAATAGTTACACGAGCACCTTATAAAGATTGCTGGTTAAATGTACAGTGACTAACTAGACATCACAGCGTGGAGTCTTTGCTCCCAAACACCACATCTGCTGAACACTGCAGACTTACCTCGTAACGGTGTATAAAACAGTCAGGCAATTAAAACAGGTGACTGCCTTTCAGATTCCCTCTGCAGAGAGCTTGTTCTGTCAGCCCAGGAGGCTGGAAACGAACTTCTGGTGGGGGCTTTGATCACTTCCGCTGAAGATTTCTCTGTGGCTTTATAGGCTTTGGGTAGGTGGATTTTAAGGCACTCTACAGTGTGGGCAATATCTAGCATGCGGTTATACAAACACAGTGGAAGTCTGGAATCTCTGAAAGTCCGAAAGCTTTCTTCTTTAAGTACATCTGCAGACGTACTTAAGAGTCTTCCGATGGCCAACACGCACTTTAGTTTTTCTTTGCTATGCGTGTAGGATCCAGACAGAAATGATGACAGTGCTACTTCTGTAGATTAATGGGTATAGGACTCACCTTAAGAGTGAGCTCTGTGGCAGTTCTTAGGATGACACTGTCCTGATGAATAGCACCAAGCTGAAGTTTAGCAGTCAGAGCCCTTGCTTCTGCCACTTTCCTCTGGGAAGCTTGACAAATAAGGAAGCAGCCTCAGTGCAAAACAGAATTATTTCAGCATTGTTCACAAGGCAGTAGTACCCACAGGCCCCTTTCAGAATCAGTACTGCCTCTCTCTGTCATGGTACAAGCACTCCTATTCTGAAAGTTAAAAAAAGTCAGTCTCAGAAAAAGACTACGAGTCAGATAAAATCAAATGCAAATAGGAAGTGCCCTACACAGCACCATGAATCTTGTATGAGTGAAAAGTTTTATAAGAAAAGAAAAAGGAAATTATTTTAAAAGTACTAGAGGGGGCTTGTGTATCCCTTAGAAGATCAAGCCAGCAGTGGGAGGGAGAAGAATATAAATAATTTTTGCAAAGTTCTAAATGATGAACGACTTGTCACCACCAGTCACCAAAAAAATGTTAAATCGTTCTTTTAAATAAAACAATATTCTTGTTTCAACAACAACATCTGCCAGTCTGCCAGATTAAATTAACTCTACATCATCACAGCACAGGTAACGATTTCAGAAAAGGGTTTTATTAGGTTGCAATTAAAGGACCACTCTTCATGGCGCACTGCAGGCCATGCAGAGCTATCTTCACCTGCCTTCGCAGTGGTTCTGTGTTGCTCTGTCTAAATAACTCCACTGAGAAGCAAAGCACATTAGCCTGGGTAGCAGGGTGCTCTTCTGTGGCTACTTCAGCACTTCAGCTAGCCCAAGTGTCTCTACACACCACTGCTTGGTCCTGCCTGTGTTGACATTTTTCACTTTTGTTTGCTGTGGAACACACACTGGGTATCCTTTCCTCCAGAAATCCTACGCGGCAGCACCCTAGGTTCCCTAATTAGGATAAGGCTGGATGCAAGTGACATAACAAACACTAGAAAAATAGATCCTTCTGCATTAATGAGCTCTACATAACAAATCTGGACCTCAACTGAATTTAAGTGCCGTGGCCTCAGGATTCATATCGTAACAATGTAAATTTTTAAGTATGATTTTTTTTTTAAAAAAAGGCATTAGCTACATTTATAGCATTCAAGGAGAGGCATGATTGTAAAACAGAAGTCTTGGGAAGTTAAACCTATTCCTTTCAGACATCAAGTCCGCTATCCAGAAGTCAACCTGCTTGGTCAATTTCCCTTGAAAACACTACCCGCAGTAAAAAATGTACCAAAGCAAACAAACACTTTGTCTCCCTTTCAATTTAGGCTGCATTTTATCTAATGAGGGAGACACTGAAGCTGTACTTTGCATATCTCAATTTATGGATCAAAGAATAAATATTGCCTTAGATGTGGATTTTATTCCTGTCAGGGAATAGTTCTTGTTCTTTTTTGCTTATATTACTAGACATCACTGTCACATACTGACTTTTAAGGTTTTTACAATGTGTTAAGATAGGTCCACAGATGAAGCTTGATGGAATTCAAAGTAAGAAATATTTTTTCATCTGCTTCATTCCTCTGCTGACCATTTTACTCTCTTGATCCCACCGGGAACGTGAGTGAGTACTAATTCTATTTAAGCTGATGCAATGCCTTTAAAAAGGACCTTAACAGAGGCAGTACAGAAGATCCTGTAATAGTTTACTTCTCTGTCCAATTTCTTACCTTTCTGGCACCATTTTAGAGATTGCTGGACTCCTATAACACTACAATTATTTTCACTGCATTTTATATATGCGACACCTGATAAATTTGATAGCACCTCATGGTGAACTCCCTTCAAATAAAAACTCTCCATCCTCCCACCTCTGACCCCACACCCAACTCCACGTCACCAACAGACCCTAAGGACTAAGGTTATGAATACATATTAATTTGAAAAGAAATTAAAAAAAAAAAAAAGTGAGCACCTCAAGAAAGTATCTGCCCTTGAACAATAGACAGAAACTTATATCTCTGCTCTAAAGCAATTTCTAACACTCTTTATGCGTTAAAGTTATCCCACTTGGACATACCACCAGATGGATGCTTCTTGATATCTTCAAACTTCATCAACAAAGGCATTTTCTGTAGATCTGTCTGCAGGTTGTGAGTAACTATGTGGCTATAAATTCAAGATTCAGCTTCATCCTTTGATTTTGTCTAAGGTTTTTGCAAGGAGAGGCAAAAATCTTTCAGACTGACATTTAATGTGGCTTAGCTTTAGTTCAAGCAGCCTTCGGCCTCTCTTTTAAGAGAAACTCCCTATCATTTTATATCCTTGCCAAAGTTTTCACACCCTGAAGATGTCTCTCAGGAAAAAGGTGAATTAAGAGATATCTTTATCTTTAGTAGGCAGCACATTTAAAGCAATCCTTCTTTTATGGACCTCCACTATGACAGAGAAGTACTAGACGAATAACTGCAGTCTAACATCTGATTCTTGGGATCCTGCAAAAATAGAACAACCTTCCTTGCAATAAGATCAAAAGCTAAGAATAAAGGTTGTATAAATACTAACACTGCAAACTGGTAAAACCAACAGACAAACAAACAAGCATAAACCCACAATAAACAGAAATGAAGATAGGGAAGAAAACCCCAACAAACAGTTACGCTGCCTGGATGCTAAAAACAACAGATACAAGAAATAGCTGGGTGAATAAAGGAGGACGCGCTTCTCCCTTCCCATTCTACTAACAAGGCAAGAAATCCTTGCCAGAGAGCTGCGATTAACGTGGATATCAGAAAAATCACTGTATCCCAATTCACATGTTGGTGTTTATTTACAACACAGAACTGGATAACCAGGAAAACTTTGAGGACTACCTAGAATTTTCAGCCCCAGAAATCTGCCACACTGTGCTTTCCTGAAAAATAATTCTGATAGAAAATAAGAAAAATCTATGTAGATTAATAATGTGAGAACAAGACCAGGTGAAGACACAATACTTAGGGCTGGTGTACAAAATGTTCTAAATGATATGTCTCAATTGAGAGAAATGAAGAGTCAGCAGCTCTCCATGGGGATGAACAACCAGCAGGTGTCAGAGAGCAATGTGAGAAATGGTGACTTGGAAAAGGAATTTACCTACCAGGTAAACAAAAGCTTTCTGCCAGGGGTTTAAGCAGGAGCCACAGTACTGCAGCCCATTCACACGACTGAATTATGCTGGAAGGAGCCGAGTCCTCACCTGCTTGCTCGGCTCCTTCCTTTGCAGGGCATCCAAACCCCAAATCCAGTTCCTGAAGCACCAGCAACAGCTCACCTCTCACACAGAATGGGGCAGCATCCACACTTCCTTGGTTATAGGTACCTATATGGTGAATATGAAAACAGACAGCTATGGTGTGAAGTCTGGAAAAAAAGATGGAAGGGAAGATGAACTGTGAAAAGTGGAGTGGGCAATGATGGAAATAATTATAATGTCAGAGCTGACCAGGTGGGGAAGGAGCTTCTGAAGTGCTCTTAAAAATTTGTCATTAAATGAGTCATCCATTTCCAAATGCCAAAATGACTGTGTCCAACAGGCAGTTCATTAAGTGTCAGGTAAACACTGAGATCACTGAGCTTTCCTAATATTCCCCCAGGAACAAACTGATCATAAATATTCTAAATTCTTCTGCCAGTGGTTAATTCAATACAGATGGATCCCCCTGGAGAAAGATATGAGTGGTAGGACAGTAAAACCTTACCTGATTTTGTGACTTTAGAGGAATATAACTGTGCTCCATACATCAAAAACAAGTTTCTTATGACCGATCCTCTGCCTTTCTGAGCAAGGAAATGGGATGTGAGTAAGCTGAGATCTGATGTCCTGATGACAGGTAAAAGAAGACAAGGTTTGAGGTAGCTCCTGCATAACATTCCCCTCCACTACACGTACAAAAGAAGGTTCAGTAACACTGGGAGGAACCTCTGGGCTCCGCCACCATCCTAACAAGAGGCTGCTCCAACCAATGATTTTCTGAAGCTGAGGAAGGCAATAAAAGAGCTGGGCTAACCTAGCACACACAAAACAGGAATAAAAGGTCTTAACCGAAGAGTTTTAGGACTGAAGTCCTGGGACTGATGGCGGAGCATCCCTTTGTGGGAGCTAGGACATGCTTCCCGCTAGAAACTGGATGAAATGCAGTCCGGAGCTCTTGGATTAGAACCTTAAGTGACAGGCATCAAGGGAAACGAGTGAGGGAGTAAACATAACTTTGTCCCCTTCAAGTCACACCAGTAGGTAGGTAAATATACACGGAGCCAGATCAGGGGTCAGTACTGCATGGTGATAAAATGGCAATCCAGGTGTGCAGATTTGGGCTTTAGACAGTTTTATGTGGCAGCTTTTCAGAGAACCTCAGAATTTTGGAACTTGTCCTTGTTGTAGCCTGCGTTACAAAGATTGTCTTGATCCTGAAAAAGAACATTGTGAAGGCCTCTGCTTCTTGAGTGCTATATACTACTTACTGCACCATAGAGCACAGAGCACTTTACACTAATACTTGAAGAAACACTTGTACTGCAAGCAGTAGGACAGACCTTTCAGTCATACACAACAAAACTGCAGACCCAGTATGTTAGGGGAGAACCTGAGATTCACTGTTCATGGATACAAAAAGCAAGCTCACCTGGAGATGCTTACGGCAAATTCTTCAGCAGGGCATTGGTCTCCATTGCCTCCTGAGACAAAAAAACTTGGTACAGCAAGGAAACTCCCAAATTAAAAGGTTTTCTTATTCTGTAACCAGGTTATCCTTTTCTGTAAAAAGGCCCCAGTGAAGACAATGTGTAGTCAAAAGGAGTATCCCAGCCAAACGTTCGGTTGAGGTAACAGTCTGTGAAAACCCAAAGCACTAGAATTTGCTGGTTTCTTGGTGTTCAGATGTTCTGCATCCTGACAGTTAATAGGTTAATCTGCATTCAATAAAAAGCAGAAGAACAATGGCAAGCTGAGACTTAGAGATATGCAATACCTATATGAAGCATATGTGCACCTGAACTAGCTTCATACTGCATGATACTGGATATCGAAGGAGGCAAAGCCCAGCAATCAGACAATGTGTGACAAAATTAAGCCATTCAGACTTCCGAGTGACACTTTGTTTCATTTAAAGCAGCAAATCTTTTCGTTTTTGAAATTGCGAGTATACTCAGACCCTCTGGAATACAGGCAGAGACTACTTGGTAGTCTGCTGTGCTACCAACAGATCCTTCACAGCGTAGCCCATGAGAATATTTCAACTCAGATCTGCATGGTTTTGGTAATATAGAATTATTTGTATCATCAAACTGAAGATGTTCTATGTTCTTATCATTTGCTGATAAGAAACACATCAGTCTTGCAAGCTCAGCAGCTAGTATTTATATATATCTCAGTTTTGATCACGAACCATATCTTTCAGCAGGAAATTAAAGTCTCTTGTGGAATAGTACCAAATCCATGCTCACAAGACACATCAGTGAAGAGCGTTGCTGATGTCTCTTCAAAGGATTTAACTTGACCGTGTCACATTAATCACCTCTGAAGTAAAGGAATGACTCATAATTGTTTCCCATTACCTTGCGTTTGCTTTTTCAGCATTGCAAAAATGCCTGGGCCGGAACTGTGGATCATAAATCTCATTAGACTTGCAGACAAGTCTTTGAGTGTTTTTTGCCATCCTATGTTACATGTTAGCCTTTTTCTTCTGAATATAAAATTTTTGTTTCAAATATCACACACACAGATCACACAGAATGTTAGGGATTGGAAGGGACCTCAAAAGATCATCTAGTCCAATCCCCCTGTTGGAGCAGGAACACCCAGATGAGGCTACACAGGAAGGCGTCCAGGCAGGTTTTGAATGTCTCCAGAGAAGGAGACTCCACAACCTCCCTGGGCAGCCAGTTCCAGTGTCTGTCACCCTCACTGAGAAGAAGTTTCTTCTCAAATTTAAGTGGAACCTCTTGTGTTCCAGCTTGAACCCATTACCCCTTGTCTTACTGTTGGTTGTCACCGAGAAGAGCCTGGCTCCATCCTCGTGACACCCACCCTTTATATATTTATAAACATTGATGAGGTCACCCCTCAGTCTCCTCTTCTCCAAGCTAAAGAGACCCAGCTCCCTCAGCCTTTCCTCATAAGGGAGATGCTCCACTCCCTTCATCATCTTTGTGGCTCTGTGCTGGACTCTCTCCAGCAGTTCCCTGTCCTTCTTGAACTGAGGGGCCCAGAACTGGACACAATATTCCAGATGAGGTCTCACCAGGGCAGAGTAGAGGGGAAGGAGAACCTCTCTCGACCTACTAACCACCCCCCTTCTAATACACCCCAGGATGCCATTGGCCTTCTTGGCCACAAGGGCACAGTGCTGGCTCATGGTCATCCTGCTGTCCACCAGGACCCCCAGGTCCCTTTCCCCTACACTGCTCTCTGATAGGTCGTTCCCCAACCTATACTGGAATCTGGGTTTGTTCCTGACCAGATGTAAGACTCTACATTTTCCCTTGTTATATTTCATTAAATTTTTCCCCGCCCAACTCTCCAGCCCGTCCAGGTCTCTGGATGGCAGCACAGCCCTCTGGCGTGTCAGCCACTCCTCCCAGCTTGGTGTCATCAGCAAACGTGCTGACAGTGCACTCAATTCCCTCATCCAAGTCGTTGATGAATATATTGAATAATACTGGTCCCAGTACTGACCCTTGAGGCACTCCACTAGATACAGGCCTCCAACCAGACTCCGCCCCATTGACCACGACTCTCCGGCTTCTCTCCTTCAGCCAGTTCGTGGTCCACCTCACTACCCGATCGTCCAGTCCACACTTCTTCAGTTTAGCTGTGAGGATGCTGTGGGAGACGGTGTCAAATGCTTTACTGAAGTCAAGCTAGACCACATCCACCGCTCTGTCATCATCAGTCCACCTTGTTATGTCTTCATAAAAGGCTGTGAGGTTGGTCAAGTATGACTTCTCCTTGGTGAAGCCATGTTGACTGCCCCTGATGACCCTCTTACCCTTAATATGTCTTAAGATGGCACCAAGGATAAGGTGTTCCATCACTTTCCCAGGGATGGAGGTGAGGCTGACCGGTCTATAGTTGCCCGGGTCCTCCTTCTTGTCCTTTTTGAAGATCAGAGTGACATTTGCTTTCCTCCAGTCCTCAGGCACCTCTCCTGTTTCCCAAGACTTGGCAAAGATGACGGAGAGCGGTCCAGCAATGACTTCAGCCAGCTCCCTCAGCACCCGCGGGTGCATCCCATCTGGACCCATGGATTTATGGATGTCCGGATTGCTTAACTGGTCCCTAACTCAGTCCTCATCGACCAAGGCAAACTCCTCCATTGCCCTGGAGGTACTTCTGAAGCATCACGTTTTCAACGTTCTGTTCCTTTGAACACAATGCTCCTGACAGTCCTTGTAGATGGTAAACTTAATCTATAGGGCTGTTCCATATCCTCTAGGATAAACTCAGACCTATTTGCTTTGTAGTGAAGTGCCTGAAAACTACTGTGTACTAACACCCAAATAAACAGACTGTATTTGCAGCTAACAGAAAGATCTTTTTGCTAATGCAGCAAAACCTCTGTAAAGAAAAGGTCTATATGATGACTTAAGGAAACAAAGGAAACATTTGTTTCTTAGCAGGACTGATCTTCCAATAAAGGTAGATTAGAAATGTGCTTCAAGTGTCCAGGGACTTTTTTTTTTTTTTTAATTTTTTTTTTCTGAACAGGCTTTTCTGTATCTTACTGTTTCTTGATCTTCTCTGTTATTTGGCTGGTTTATTTAGTCACTTCACTGTACCAGCAGTACTGACCTTGGGTGTCATCATGATGAACAGTGCAATTTTACACAGTATAATCCATTTGAAAATGGTGTTTTACTGGCTTTAAGATCCTTACTGAGTCCTTCAAAAGTGCACACCCGTAGAGGGCCCCTGATCCTTCTTTTGAAAAGTGGCCAAGGTACATATGTTGCAAATAGGAAAAGAACATGGCAAAACATTAATTACAACTTAAGAGTGTTGGGCAAACTATGGGTAAAACCAGTTAGCTCAAGATGCACAGCAAGCCAGGGTAAGAACAGTAAAAGATAAAATTAGTCAGCAAAGAGGTCAAAGAAGAAACTAGGAAGTTAAATGCTTTCAACCAAAGACATTTAGAGTATTCACTGAACATATGTCGTGACATCCAAGAGGTAGAGCAGATCTTCACACAACTGATATGAAGATCTCTTACATCTCTTTATAAAAGAGATATCACTACTTTACTGGAGGCTGACAGAGCTGTCAAAGGCTCGATTTTCAAGGGGGGAACAATTAATTGTGACGCAGACGTGGCCTAACACAGCAGCTGAAGGCACTATCTGGTTTGAAACCATCAAAATCACTTGACTGAAGATAGCTATGATGACAAAGGGAATGGAAAGTACATTCATGTCTGCATCCTGGGTTTGATTTAGGCAGAGCTATGAAATGCAGAATGAGGTTCCAAGTTCATGCTTTGTGACCTCGCGCACTGAAATAAGGTTGATTAATAGGAAATTTCCTTTCTTCCAACATGCCGAAATCATTATACCACAGGGATATGACCTTTTGCTCAGATACTCTTACACATTCATATCCAAGCCCTCCTGAAAGGAACTCAAGGGGAGATTTTATTCATCTAGCATGGTAGTTAAACCATGAACTTTGCTCCAGGCACTAGAGTAAGCTTCGCCTTTGGCTTCTCTTTCATATTGACCATTTCAACTAAATATTCATTTGAAACCTCTCTGTTCCCAGAGAGAGGACTGATCTCAAAGCTTACCCACTTTGGTGCTGACAAAGAGACATTCGTCAGTCCAAAACTTGGTCTGTCAACCCTAACAAACATAAGCCTGTTCAGCCAGAAAGACATTACCTGAGGTGCTTCACCTTCCCAGTTGGGTGCTGTTTGCAGAGGCAGGAGCAGCACTGCTCAGATGGGCCTGAGGTCATTCTGGGACTTGTACCCTCCATCCTGACATACAGAAGGGCTTCAGGGCACTCCTCCTGTTGACTACAGACACAAAGGAATACATCAGTAGGATACCAAACAGACTTTTGATGGGCTGGTGCAGAGGTGACATCTGACAGGGTACGGGAAGCTGCAGTTCAGTTGCAGAAGGACATTAAAAGGACAGCAAGTCACTTACTGGGTGTTACAATGAGGCGTGCACGCACTCTGTGTTGCCCAAATTGGAACTGAGAAAACTCCATTTCATTGCGAGTTTTCTCAGTGGTATACTGTGCTCTCTTGCTTAAAGGAGACGGCTCTGCTTTTTTTTTCCCTTTTTGGTGCTTTTTAAAAAACTTTATTATGTTTTAGTATCAGATTTTCTAAGAAACTTGAACCACTTCCATTCGTCTCATGAGAGATATTGAGTGAATCCACTTCCGAAGGGATCAGCTCACGTTTATGGGCTTGTTTTTTCTACATTTATCTATGAACTCCACTTCTGTTGCCCTAAATCAGATTCTGAGGATGATTTAGCCTGCTGCAACCCGCAAGGATGATGTGGGGAAGCAGGGGTGATTTTACTTATGTAGGGAGTTTGGCTGCAAAGGAGAAACTGGACCACTCATTGGCTGGACTGAGAGTTTGCTCCTGAAATGGCCAAATGGTTAATAATTCCTCTGCCCCTAAAGCTGGGCTTGTTTTACTTCCCTTCTCATATAGATTTTTTCTGGCTCTCTCTCAAAGTGACTTTCAAACCTGGAGTGCTATGACAGCCTCCACGGAAGCATTAGCCTAGCTTGAGCTGAGCCTGAATGCTGGACTGAGACAGGAGATGGGACCCCTTTGGGGGCTGAGACGAAGCAGGGGAGGAGAAAGGTCCTTTTTTGTTCTTGAGATCTGTGGTGCCGCTCTCCAGGCTGTGTATGAGCTGGAACCGAGAGGAATGTGTCAGGAGTTAGAAGAGGAGAAGAAGGCATCAGGGATTCATCTGGGATGCAAAGTGCTTGTCCTCTGACTTCATTCCTCATGTGGAGGAGATCTGAGCAAAAGTGTCGCTTATCATGAAGAAAATCTTCTCATCCCTTCCAGAGTGAACGGCAAGGCTAACAACACTAAGTTTGGGCTAAGTTTTGCCCAATACAGTCAGCTCCTCTAATCTTTTCCTGACTCACTGTTGTCCAGGAAAGAGGCAGAGCTTACCTAACTGGCGGCCTGAGGTGCAAACCGAGGCGCACAGGCAAAGCTGCACCCCAGTGCTCAGCAGGGAGCAGGGGGTGGAACACGAGACACGGTCCTTGCCCCGCAGCCCTGGACTTTCCTCAGATTAATTCTCTGCTGCCTATAAGGATTTTGACTATGGCAAACACTTCAGAAGTAGAGATAAATCCAGGACAACAAAGCTTCTTCAAAATGCTTACTGTATACACTAATGGTACAATTTCTTAAATCGAACTTTTTTTTAAAAAGTAAACTGCATTTCTTAACAGTCTAAAGGCAGAAAAATAAACAAATGGGTGAGAGAAAAAGTAGAGAGTTCTCATGCTGCCCGTGAAATGCAATTGAGTTAAGTTGCACTACTACTGAACCTGTGGATTGGAATGAGGAAATACAAAGCTCACCTGTACACAGAGCTCTTCATATTAACCCTCACGGGATGAACCTTCCAACACAGCGCAGATGTGAGAAGTCCCATTAGCCCTGACCAGGGAATGCTGCTTCTCCTTCCTTCACTTGTCCTGAATGACCAGAGGGTAAATTCCAAAGGCAATAAGGTTTTCTGGCAGGTCCAGTCCCATAACTAGTACTCCACAGAAGTGGCCAGCTGCCTGGGCGTGTGAATCTGTGCAGCCGTGTCAGAGGCAGCTACTGCATTAATTCAGATTTCCTTGAATGCATGCTGTATATTACCATAGAGGGACAGTTAAGGTAACAGTGATGACAAGAATTTAAAAGTGTCCCAGTGGAAGGAGAATTTGCTCTAACAAGGTGATCACCTTATTTGAACAGCCAGTCAAGAAAGACAGCTTCCTCGACACAGAGCTCAACAGAGCTGAACACCATCTGATTTGTACCTGACCAATATTTCCTCCTATCTCTTGAGAAACAAAATAATGGAGGAATGAAGGGATCATCTAAATGTTTTATTTCAGCTAAAATTACAGCATATAATTTGGTCTGATCAACACAATTACAAAGGTCAAGAGAAAATCCAATAAAATTGATTAATTACTATGGAATCAGAAATCACTTTATGTAAGAGTTGCAGATAGAAGCATCCTATTAGCTTATCTTTACAAGACACCATCAACAGTGCATCAGACAGCAGCACCATAGTTCGTCCACCTAGATTAAATCACTGTTATTCAAGCCATTCTGGCTGATCCATAGAAAAGGAACTTTCTCCCACTGGCTCAAAATTTTGTTCAGTTTCATTACTCGAAGAAGCTAACACAAGGGTCACAAAATGATGCGATACTTATTCACTGGACAAGAGGCATTATTAAGATCTGTCATTTCTTTACCATAATGTGAGTGAATGCATCATCTTTGAAGATATGAAACACCAATACGGCCAAACAATGAAATGTTACTGATGCTGTTGGAAATCTGAGAATATGGGATGGAACAAGTGTGATGGGGAGCTTATACCATTTTATCACAATAAACACTTTTCTTCCTTTGACCAAAGTAAGACTTAGCATTTTGGTAAATTCTTTATGCTTTGGAAGAACAAGATTTCGGAGTCTTTAAAATCACAGACCGTAGGAAATGAAGCTGCAAGTCATAATTCAAAACTGATGTCTCAATAAATCCAGCAATTAAACAAGAATTTGAAAGCCTCCTCTGGAGAGCCAAAGCAGGTTTGGAAAGTAGTCAAAATTTGAGATAGTAAAGTTGTATTTTTCTACCTACCTACATATTTTATTTCAACAAAAACAGAATGCAGAAATTTACAGACATTTCATGTTTCATTGAGAAATAAGAAGTATATGCCTAAGATTGAACTGGGCAAAGACAGCCTAACACACTTGTATTTAACAAGCATTACTGTGCTATTAGTGTTGTTTTCTCTAAGTGATGCAAAAATGATTATTCTTTACCAGTAAGCTGGTATTTTCAAGGTAATTCTCACACTGATTTTCATTTTAGACCCAGAACTCTAAGTCTCCATGTCAAAACAATACTGGTGCTTGTTTACACCCAAACTGAAGGATTTCCTTCTTTCACCAGTGGCCCATGTGAGGCAGACTTTTACATTATAGCTTTAAGATAAGTACAGTCACAGAAAATACTGTCTTTAATGTCTGAGCAAAGATGAATCAAATGTTTTTAAAATGCACTGAAAGATCTGAAAGTAGATGTACTAATTCTTACTCATTCAAATTTCCAGTTTTAAGGCTCAATAAAGCTCTGCAAATTATCTTCCTTCAACACTATCAGAAGCCTTGGTAATTTCAGTTCTGGATCATGCCCAAGATATATTACAGACCAATGATTTGCTACGACCTTGAACTACAGAGTGCCTGGGATGTATCCCTTTCCTTTCCTTTAGTAAAATCTACAAAACACCCACCAGACTCACTCTTCAAAATGATGTTTTACCAGAATGCAAAACAAAAGCTTTAAGCACTTCAGCCTGCACATCCCTGTCAACACTCCCACATCAACCTGGTATATTTGGTTCTGAATAGGCGACATGCTTTCTTCCTCCCAGGAAAGTGGTTTTCTTTCTGTCGCTGCTGAGGTACAGCATTGAGTCTGCTGCAGGCAGATCTCCCGTTCTCCTCAGACATTCCCCAGTCTGTACTGGTGCATGTTTTTCTCTAGTCCTCTGACGCTGCTTGGATACCAGGACTTTATCCATACAGCAGCTGCTCACAGGGGAAGACTAATCCTCCCTTCTCCAGGTCCACTCAGGCCAAAGAGCAGCACTTAAGTGACAATGTTCCTTTCTACGATGGTACTGGTTATGCCATCTCTACCTAACAATGTGCAACAAAGCTTTACGTTACATACAGAAAAGTCTTTCTAAACAGAGTGCTCCTTGAAAAAAGGTAACTCCTTCTTACCATTAGGTACACTATGGCTTTGATGATGGCTTCTGGCGGTAAAAAATTCAGCTCACTTAGTAAAAAAGGCAACCACTGCTAAAGAAATCATGAATCTCTTCATCCATCTGCAGACAAGGATGAACACAATACATTTTACAGAATCCTTGTAATCTTAGGCTTTGTTTTTTCTATTTTTCCCTTTAGAGTATATTTTATCACTTTTAAAATATTTCCTACAAAAGCTAGACTTAAAATGCTCTTTTTTGTTATTCCACACTGTTATTTGATTCTTGCTCAAATTTTCACCAAGGCTGACACTTCTGGGTTAGTTCAAAATACTAGATACAGTTACACAACTGGCCACAGTTTTCATAGTTAACTCTGGTTTAGTTTGTTTCTCCAGTTTTCTTCCCATTCCCCTACCATATAAAGTTTTTCTCCCCCTTTGCCCAATATTTTCTTTTTATATGTACTTTTGCTACCTTTTCCAGTGTTCCTCCTCTCTTCCTTGTAGCTCCCAGATTCCATCTTTGGACATATCTATTACTCTATCACAGAATCACAGACTGTCAGGGATTGGAAGGGACCTCAAAAGGTCATCTAGTACAATCCCCCCGCCAGAGAAAGAACACCCAGATGAGGTTACACAGGAAGGCGTCCAGGTGGGTTTTGAATGTCTCCAGAGAAGGAGACTCCACAACCCCCCTGGGCAGCCTGTTCCAGTGCTCTGTCACTCTCACTGTGAAGAAGTTTCTTCTCGTATTTAAGCGGAACCTCCTGTGTTCCAGTTTGTACCCATTGCCCCTTGTCTTACTGTTGGTTGTCACTAAGGAGAGCCTGGCTCCATCCTACTGACACTCACCCTTTACATATTTATAAACATTAATGAGGTCATGTCCTCTCATTCCTTTATCCCACACCCAGTTTCTTCCTACTCTTTGGCTTCTTTTTTTTTCAGATGTGGCTGCTAATTTGTCCAAATGCTTCTTGCACTCCAAACTGATCCTTCCTTCACCCCTCCTCTGGGATTCATTAATCACTGCTTATATTCACAAAGACAACATAATCCCTCTCTCACACTCTGACAACTGCCCTAGTATGTCCTGCATCCACCCAGGAGATCTTCAGCTTGCTTCAGTCCTGACTTCCAGAACTTAAGCTCTGGAAACTCAGGGAGAACACTCAAGAGCAGTGTCCTAGCAGTTGGAAGAGACCCTCAGGATCATGGAGTCCAACCATAACCTAACCTAACTCTAGCACCAAACCATGTCCATAAGAACCTCATCTAAAGGGCTTTTAAACAACTCCAGGGATGGTGACTCCACCACTTCCCTGGGCAGCCTGTTCCAATGCCTGACAACCCTTTCCATGAAGAAATTTTTCCTAATATCCAACCTAAACCTCCCCTGGGGCAACTTGAAGCCATTTCCTCTTGTCCTATCACTTGCTACTTGGCAGAAGAGACCAGCACCCTCCATAACATACATAGCATACAACACGATGTCCCACAAGACCAGCAGTGAAGCCAGGACCTAAGTGTCAAGAAGAAGTGGATTTTCCTGGCTGCACTAACTACAAAGCACTGCTAATGCTGGCAGGAGGAGGGAACGGTGGGGATGCACTCATCTGCAGACCCACGCCAACCTGTGCAGCCCAAGACGGGCGAGCTGGCGAGCGGCTGCCGAACAGCCAGACTGAGGATGTAACGTCTGTGGGTGGGAGTGTGATATCCCCAGAAGATAAGGCAAATTGGCCAGCGGCTTGAGACAAGACTTGAGTTCGGTGGCCAGCCTGACAAGGTGTACAGGACAAGATTCTGCTGTGCAACAGTGACTCATTTTTTTCTTTCCAACAGGGTAATACCAGGTTACCAGAGTGGTACAGTATCGTCTAGCATTTAAGAACTACAATAAGTTAGTTTTTCTCTTCAGTGCCCCTTACTCACATATAGGCTGTTAATGACTTTATATTCTAAATCTATTATCTCACAGCTCAGACCACTGGTGCAAACCCTTTCAGTGTTCTAGAGGTGACAGCACAATCCTTAATAAAGCAACACAAAAAGTCAAAAAAATCCTTGAAAAGCAACAAAGCAAGAAATCTGGCACAAGACGAACTAAACACCAGCTATTCAAAACACACCTTTTGGCTATACTTACATCTAGTGTCAGGAGCAAACAAGTCTAAAAAGAAAACTGACCGGTTGGGTATTAACCATTCCTGTTGTAGGTATGTGGAAGAAAAAATCCTTGTTCAGGAAATCCCTTAAAGAGGAAGAAAGACAAGCTAATGCCAAAGATTTATATTTCCTCTCATCATCTATTAGCCCGGAGTAGAGAGCTGTGTACTGTGCCCAGTATCAAGGTGCAGCAATGAAGTTGCCTGTCGATGAACAGCAGCAAACAAGAACTAAGATGATTTTTACCTTCTCATACTGTTCATGAATCTCCATTCATCCGGAACTAATGTGTGAAAACATGACTAACTTGACCTTTCAGTCACTGTACTTTATTTTTTCCCGTTTGATGTAAAAACAGGGGTGGACGACATTAGGAAAGATCAAACAGCTTTCAGAAATCTGACTGTCAGGCTATTTCAGTGTTCTTTGATATATATTCTGAGATTTCTCCCCCCAGTTATACACCAAACTACTTGGAATCATTGATATGCATGCAGAGCTAAGAAGCTGTATTCTCGCTGCCAAAAGTAAAGGCTGAAATCAGTGATGCTGTTGATTATTTAGAAGGAAAAAAAAGAAAAAGACAATGAAATGTAGTTAAAATAGCCAAAACTAAACCAATCAGCTTTTAAATTCTGAATTTATTTTGACAAATTTGCAATAAGCATTATCAATTGTGTGAATAACTATTCAAAAGGAGAAAGGTTTTATTAGCTGTGTATTTTCTTACTACTTTTATATTCCTTTTATGTCTAAAAAATAGATTTTATTCCTGGTCCCTCACAAGTATGCAGATTTCTACTAAAATCAAATAACACACATAACAGGACAAAAAAAAAATCTCTGAAGCAGGGTAGCATTCTGGGGTTTTTTTCTTTTTTTTTTTTTTCCTGCAAGTAAAGCCATTCTTCACAATTGCTCAGAAAACAAGAGAAAGTCCATTAGAATCTTCAGACTCTTAAGAAAGACTCTTGGCTAATGTTACTGGTCTAAAACGGAGATAAGCCATATAATTTTACAGGAAGCAACCCATTGAATCCTCAGCAAATACAGCTTGCCAATCTATCTTCAATTCAAAATAATGAGGTGGCAGGAGTGTGATGGAGAAATAAGTCTTCAAAAACATCATGTAAGGGAATCCAGCTGTGCTTGTATAGCTTCCAGCTATTTAAAGGAAAAAAAAAAAGAGATAAAAACTCCACTCATATAAGATGTTGTTTAGAAACATGCAAACAGAAAAAAACCCACATTCCAACATCTTCAACTATGCATACTAAATCTATTCACATAGCAATAAAAAATCCTGTACTCATGAATATTTGTTTTTACATGAAGCTATCAGAATTCATTGCTGCCGTTTAAATATTCAAATTTTAAAGAAACAGTTGCCTAAATACTGCCTTTTTTACATGCACAGATGTTTTGCTGTGAATTTCCAATGCATAATAACAAGGTAAAAAAATAACAGAGTTCACTTTGACTGGATTACGAGCCTGGCATTTCAACTGAAGATGTAACACAAAGGTGTTCTTTCCAGAGAGCTCCTCATTGTTAATCATCAGCTACTCCTCTCGATCTAACCACCAGGTACGCTTACAATGACCCAAGCCCTGCCTATTCCAAATTCAAATGTACAGAGTCTTTTTGAGAATGCTTTATGTGATCAAACAAATCCAACAGCCTTAATTAAAGCTGGATCCATTTTCCTCCTGGTTTCACTAGATTCAATTCATATAGGCAACACTTCCTGCTGAGCAGCATAAGGTGTTTACAAAGAAACTGTAGTATTGTAAAATCTACAGACCTTGTTATAGAACTCAAACAGCTCCTGGTGACTAAATTCTACAAACACTTTCTTCAGGTTCTGTGAAGGAAAAAAAAAAAAAAATAAGCATACATTTTTTTTCTTATTCATTCTAATAATTCAGAACGTGAAATTAAGCTATGTGAAAAATAACCGTTGCAACAGTTAGTTTTCCTTCCATTCACTAGAATGTCCCTCATATATGCATATTCCATTTTAGTGAAGAATTCAAGTCTACAAGTATATCTATTCTCCTGCTGCGAAGAATAATAATAATAAAATGTTCTATGAAAATGGTTTTGTTACCTTATTTTTAAGTTGGATAAAAATGAAATATTACATTCATATTACTCAGCAGTTTGTCTAAGATCTGGTAAATACCATTACACAATGACAAAGTCAGTAGTGTACTTGATTGAATTTGCACAGCTATTAATGTACTGCACTGGCACAGAGCTAATACTTCCATTCATTAATCTAACAGTTATGATCTTAGCATGCTGACACTGCTATCGGCATCTACGCACAGACTCAGCCTAAGTTAACAACACAACAGCTTTAAAGCACTGTTTAAACACTAAAAAAGCAAAATTAACATAACTGATGGAAACTACTGTGGATAAAACAGATGGCGGTAATAATCCTCTGTACACATGTGCTGATGTCTGTGGAGATGGGGTTAAATTAAAATTTCTGTCCTGCTTAACTCGCTTGCAAGAAACAGGTAGTTTAATGCCTGCTACTTTCAATCACGGTGCAGATCTATCCAGACTGTTTCCAGCCCTATTTCTTCTAATTCACTTTGTCACTTTACTTCTTTCAAAATACATTCCTAACTATAGCTGTTGTTGCTAGACTTTCCAAGGCTTGGAGGCATTTCTGCGGATAACACCTGCATTTCCACAAACATTAACAAGGCTCTGTGAAAACCGAATCTGCGGACACCTCTGCTCACAAAATATTATCAGCTGAAATAACGTAGATGCAATAATTTTGTTTAAACGGTACCAGCTCCATGTACCACTAAAATAAGTAGAAAAGCACTTATCTATCAATTCATCTTAAATGAGCAAGGACACTTTCACATACAGACAAGGCTGTGGGTCAAATTCTGTGTACTCTCATACCAATGCAAGTCTCGATTTAAGTCAATGCTGCTAAATTTGGCGCACCAAATGCCCAAGAGCAGCAGAAGCCCTGGGAACTCAGGATAGGTACTGCGTGGTGCCTCCTCCTCAAAAGGAGCTGTAAGACACAGGAAAGGGATAAAATGACTGGGGCCAGCCTGTCTGGTGCAATTCCTCCTCCTCGCACTGCAGAAAGAAGGATCCCTTCCAAAAATTTCAGGGAGGCTACAAAAGCCTAGAAAAGGACCAGTGATTTGCATGAGAGACCAATCTTCCCCCTCTGGGAAAGAACAATGCAATTCTGGGAATCGTATGCTGAATACAAAGTAAAACTACCAAGACAGCAGTTCTCTTTGTCATGACTCCAGCTGATCCTCCCTCCAAAGAGCATAATGCTGTGACAGGGAAGTAAAAGCATTTTTAAAGGCTTTCTAACAGCTAAGAAACAAAGAGAAAGCAAACAAGTGGTTTTTTTGGAAAAGAAAGTGGGTAGAGGAAAGAAGAAAGATACACTAACAGCAAATGGATCTACCATTTCAGCTGGATGTTTGTTTGGCATTTGCCGTTCCAGAAGGATTTTGGTGTCTGAATGGGAGCAAACTGAAAAGAGGAGGTTCTGAATAAAAGGAAGATGTCATATATCTTAGAGTTTATCAGTCACAACGAATAGTCAGGGTCATCTCTTGCACGGTTTCTGGCAGAAGAGTCTGCTGGGTTTCGATACAGCAGCTTCACAGAGAGGGGCAGTGGGAGTGTGACACCTCCAGCCACCAGACCAAATTTCTCTTAGCTCTGTCTCTTTCAAGAGGAGCAGCATCTTCTCGTACTGTTTCAGATGAGCAAGTCACATCAACTTCTCACACACACTAAAATATAAATTGGAAAGCTTGTCTTTCATATATTCCCCTAACTACACTAATTACTTCAAGTTATAAGACAAAGTATGCAAATGAAAAAAAAATAGTGTGATCCTTTTAAATCGGGTTCTTTTTATACTAAAAAAAAAAAATTACTATTCTTTATGAACAGGCTGAGTTGTCTCTTCGCATTATTATTTAATAATCATAGTCCGATAACTAAGCCAAAATTTATGTTGCATGGTGGCATGCAAATGTCTGCAGAAATCTGAAAGAAATCAGGCCCTGCCAGGCTGTGTTTCTGATCTGGGGGTGGGGGTGGCAATGGCAAGAGGATATAACAATCTTTTATGAAATATGCTGTTTATATGCACTTCACCCTCTGCTAAAACAGAATTGCTTCTGTGTGTAAAAACCTGGTACATCTACTACATCACTTCAGCAGAGAGTAGTGTCACAAAAAGCCACGCAGAAGCGTGGTACCAGTTAAAAATGTTATTTTTATGATATTAACTTCCTCACTAGCATGAGTCCCTTGAGGTAGGTGCCAAACAATCACTGTTATGTGATCAGGAGTTTCCACATAGACCACAAAAACATCACATCGTAACTAGGTTCCTACAAGAAAAAGCTACATCTGATCAGGCTGATGGACCCCCATTTTTAGCTGAGATATCCATTACTCACTTATTTGCTTTATTCTGTGTGAACACAAATAACTGTAATTAAAACAATGTGTCACAGGGCTAGGTTACCATCCAGTTCTTTAATTACTCAGTAAAATAGTATTAAAAATTACTGTATAGATAGGCTATTGCTAAAGCCCCCAGAGTAGGCAAATTCCTAATGTATTTTATGGAATTTTGCTCAGATAAAGATTCAAAATTACAAATGGCAACAATTTTTCAACCACGACTAAAACACAGGATGAAAAAAAAATAACTTTCAGCTTACTGATCTAATTAAATGTCACTGTGTGCAGATAAGAGTCTTAGCCTATTTACGAAAGTGCAGCTAAGCTGCCTTCTTTTATCTATACATACAGGTTTTCAGATGTTGTCTCTGACCTAGTATGTGTTTCCCAGAACGTAAATAAGAAAACTGTAATTTGCTGGATGTCTAACTCCTTTCTTCCTTCTATCATCGTTCTCTCTTCCTCTTCCCTGATAAATTTCCTCCCATTCCTCACCCTCACTCTACTCTTTCCCTCATTCCTGGCATCTCATTTTCACTTTGCTGTTACCATACTCCTGTGAAAGAGAACTAAACAGAGTTACCAGAAAACTAAAATGAATTTACTCCCATAGTCACAGTCACTCTAACTCTTTTTTCTAATTACATTCCAAACTTTGTCGCTGTTGCAGTAAAAGTTCCAGCTTCTGCTTTTAAGAGCTTTAGCCTTGAGTGCGACAGCTTCATAGTGTAAGAGAAACATCGTCGAATATGTTATTCCTATGAAGACAAAGAAATATCTAAAATACCAAACATTCATTCTTCAGGAAGCTTTGAAACTGTGGAGGGAGGCTTTTGGTGCGATTCAGTACCCATGAAGAGTGGCAAGGATGGCACTGGACTGATATCGCTCAGCGAGCACAGCTGAAGAGGCGATAAGCAGCATCGCCAGCTAAATAAAGCTGCCAGTAAGTTCAGTGTGCTCGTCTGCTGTTAAACATGACAGAGAATTGCACTTGCTACTGGAAAAGTCTGTGCGAATTGCAGGTGCTGCCCAAGACAAATCTTTACATCACTCTGAATCCATTACAAGGAATAAGGTAGTAAATTTTCTGAAACATATGGTTTAACGTATTTGGCCACATATCACTACCAAATGTATTTTTAAGTGTTAAAATTAAATTCTAGTGTCATTTTGTCATCATTGATCTAGATGGAATCTGATTTCATTCTACCTCTTCTCTCAATTGTATCAATTGTATCTTCTCTCAAATTGTATCAATTTACCATTTAGAGCCTCCTGAGAACTTCTGTGAAATTCTAAGAAGTTTAACTGATTAGGACTGTTTTCTCCCCCTACCTATCTTCCCATTTATTATTTTTAAAAACATAACAACTTCACCAGTCTCTAAAACAGCTGTTCAAAACCAAATTTTCTTGGGCAAGGGCGAAGGCAGACACAGAGAGGCAAGAAGGGAAAGGAAAAGAAAGATAAAAATTTCCTGCTCCCAGTCAACAATAACATGCTATCCTATCCAAAACAACCATTCTGAATGTATGGGTAAATCTAAAAAATAGCCACAATTATTTAATATACACTTAGCTTATAACAACCAGCAAATAATTAGGCAAATCTTTAGCTTAACTTGACCATCAGCACAAAAAGGATGAAGACGCAACTACACTAGATGTAAAAGACTTTCCAGTTTCCCATTGCCTGAGCTAACAATTTATTTTAAACATGAATACCTTCTTGCTGTAAAATGTTTCTGTGGAAACCATGCAAAAAATACATCTCTTTAAAATACTTCAGAAAGCAGAGGCAAATTCCTGGTTATAATAAAAGGATTTTTTCCCTTAATCCAATGCTCTAGATACCGCTGTTTCAACATACTCCTGCAAAAGCCTTCATTACTAATGACAGAGTTTTGCAACCTTATTTATTGCCCAGCTGTATTACATAGCATTTAACTCCCCACGCCATGCATAAGCATAGAGCAAGGTACTAGGAGTTATAAATAAAAGACAAACTTCTGGTTTTAAAGTAACTTGAATACGAAAAATTTACATTGCTGTAATAGTTCTCATCTGCAAAGCTGTAACTACTTTACGACATTGCAAAGTAAATGCCAAGTATTCTGAAGCAAACAGATGGGGGGACAGGCTGGTTTGTATATCTAAATGTCTACTGATAATGACTGAGCACATGTAAAAAATTACAGTGTATTCAGCAAAGTTTGTTAATAGTAACTAGCTGAGGCAACGCATATCCCACTCTCCACATTCTAATATAACCTTTAATACTATCTTGAGCCACATTTCAGGTATGCTTAAGACAAGAATATTTTCACATTTGCATTCCATTCCCCTATTTATTCCTGTTAGATAGCCTTAAAATCCCAGATATCATGGAAGGATATGGATAATTCAACTAATCAGTTCGGGGCCAAATTCAGACGCATCCCTAAACAGATCCCAGATGATTCTCAGTAGCCTACAGTTCCCTCTGGCCCTACCAGTGTCTGTGCTACACCAGTTCAGGCTTCCTTTAAATTTCCTTGGACACTGGAGAACTGTGCATCTGCTTAGGCACTTACAGATCAGAAGAGGGTCGTAAGTTCTATCTCACAGTATTTATCAGCAAGTTTAAGCTGCTTGGTCAAAAAGATGAATTATGGTGTGGTAAGAAAAGCAGATGCGTTAAAACAGACTAGTATCGCTTAAAAGCACACCTGTTCCTTAACTCTCTTAACTCGCATAAGAGACAGCAATTAAGACTTCTTTGTATTACAGCTGTAGTTGGATATAACTCAGCTAAGGGATTCAGCAGAACACAGGGAGTTAAATACCGACACATATTCCTAATTACACTTCTTTCACATCATCAGAAAATGTGACCTTCAAACTTAATTCTTCTTCCAAGCTTATTTCCATCTGCAATATCAAATAATTATTTTTGCAGAGAAAAAAATCATGCCGAATAACATGCGTTTTCAAGTCTCCGTGTGCAACTGCTATAAACCAGCACATCTTTCACGCTAACTCCCTTTTTTCCTGATCGATATGTTAACATTTAGTTTATACTTGTACTGCATTCTTCCTTTCAAAGTCGCATTTCTTTTTCATTTAAGCTTAAGAATTTCAAATACCCTGCGGTATCTAGGGAGATCAAAATCAGCAGCATGCTAAGGATGAATTTCCCTCCCTTTGCAATGTATTCGTAAGCTCCCTACCCAAAGCCCTGTGTTGATTCCCAAGATCTAATCAACGTGCTACTGGAAACTGATGGTTTGGAGATACACACAGATAATTCTACTCCAGCAGATACAGGATCATCTAAGCATGTTTTCATGGAAAGTGCATAGAATAAATTAATTGCCCAGTCTAATCGCGAGCCAACAGACCCTGTAGGCATTTGGAGACCTGCAGAAGCCCTGACATACTTCCAAACATCAACAAGAAGTGTCAGTCATTTCCATTTTCACTCCTCCTGTTCTCTTCCATCCTCATGAAAATATCCATTACTGTCTGGACTAACTGGTGCAAAGCTACAGACAAGAAATGGGACACAACTACTAGAAAGACCACATAGGCTGGGAAGATCACAGATCATTAGAAGCAGACAGGACCCTTCCTTCGCAGCAGAGGAGAAAAATGCTTTTAAAACTGAGACAATTATCTGGAAACAAAGAACTGCAGTTTTCACCTCAATACACCTACTCAGAGTAAGTACCATCCTGCTAAAGGAAAGGGAAACAGCAAAGCGTTTTTTCCAATAGCTGTATCCAGGGAGAGGGTTCCTTTGCCTTGAAAGTACTAGGAATTTACATTCCTGTAAATAACATCATCAGGTTGGTTGGACTATTAATGATACTTTAGCAGGGAAAACCTCTCAAAACCAAAAATCTAGAGTTGTAGGGTTGTCACTTCTGTGCAAAGATTATGTTAAGTACACTTTTACAAAAACATCACAGTGAATAAACACACTTTTTGGCAAAATAGCTGGTAAATGTGTATCACTGCATGCCTATCACAAGAAATATTTAAAAGCAGGTCTTTTGTACGGATACCTCCCTGTATGTTCCACATATGGAAAACAGCTCATAGAAGATCTACTGAAAGGCTGACTTGTTTCTATGCTTGTTTTATATTTTGTATACACCTCCAGATGCCCTTCCTTTCTTTGAAGACAACTCCACACAGTACAAGTTCATTATAGATTCCTCACTAGTCTCCACATGGGATCAGCCACTAACAGCATAAAGCATCCATCCACACAAATGTGTCACTGTAATTTCAGGATTCAGTAGGAAAACATGTTGGTATAATTCTCAAATATAGTATCCAGTAAAAGATGTGTTTGAAAATTGTTAGTTTCCTTCAGTAATAGACTACCACACAACTACTAAGACTACCACTGATTGATCTAAGGAACACAGGTCCTAATAATGACAACTTTCCTATTTCATCTCCCACTTAATTTCGCAAACTATACTGTAATCCTAATACTGTAGAAAGCTCTCTGAAGAAGCAACCTCACTAAAAGTTTAAAACAAATATACCCTTTCTTCCTATTAAATTTCACTGTTTCAAGTATGGAAAAAAGTCTCTGGGAAAGCACACCCACACTAATTGTTGCATATTGCTTACACAGTGTGCAGTCTGTAACTATCAGAACATAACTTTCTTCTTTTAGACGGAACTCTGCTTTGATGGCTGAATAATTTTATCCCAGAGAAGAAATTAAATTCTCTGATCCTTCAAGTTTTTATGCATCTTATTTGGCATAGAAATTCTAATATTTTGAAAAAAATAGTTAATGAATACTGCAAGGAAAAACAGGGAGTTACAACTCTGTGTTTCCTTTATTTCCACCGGGAGTATAATTTAAGTCTTCAAACACCCTGAAGACCAGTAAATTCACATTTCTATTCTAAAGATATCTCACATCAAGACTGACATAGTAGTCTTGCAGTCACCTTGAATGATAAGGAATTCACGTTTCTTCTTATGCTTGCACCCATAGAGAGCTACTGCTGAAGAAACGGAGAGCCCAGCAATAAGCATGTTGGCTTCAGAAATGCTGTCAAGCTCTTCTGACCTCATCTGTTCACCAAATTCAATCACAAGCAAATTAGTCTTTTACAAACTACACCAGAAAAGTTGTCACGTAGGCACGGTTATGAAATATTTTCATCATTGTACTCAGAAAATAATCCAATTCTAGGAAGCTAACAGAACTGAGTGTAAATATTAAGTGCAATGTTAGCCTAGCATCATCATCTTTTGAAAACGTAATATTATGGACTGAAATGGCAAACACTGCAGCTCGGCAGGTATCTCAGGACAGTGAAGCTCAGCCCTACAGCATCGAAGGCAGACTGACATAGATTTGCTCATGGTGACAATGGTCATCGCCTCCTACAGCAAGGAAAGCAGCTCAACAACACAGACAGTGGGTTTCAGAGACCTTCTCACGCAGTTTGCTTGTAGCTGACGTGATTCACGTGGATTTACAAATCCTTTATGTTCAAATCAGATGCACATTCAATGTTTGGTCTGAAGAAAGCTGGACTTCGAGAAAGCTCAAATTGTGATCCAAAGTGCTCAGGAAGCCACCCCTCTGGTCCCAGCTAAAAGCTAAACAAAACCTCCTGTGTCCAGAGGAAGAAACTTCGCTTATTGTCATCTGCATCCACATCTAGAGCAACTGCTCCGACAGGAATTTTATGTAGTGTAGTCACGCAGATGATGAGCGCTTTAGTTGAATGGAGGAAGCTGGCATCTTTTTGCAGCTTCTGAGCCTACCTGGTTCAGAAAGATACTGCAACACTTCATTGTTTTACCACCAAAGGCCTTTCTTTACCACCAGAAAACCTGAAAGTACCTATTGTTTCTATTGAGGCAGAAGAAAAGAGACTGGATAAAAGACGCCAGCAGTGATAGGAAAGATCTAAGAAGCTCAGATCCATGTGAAATCAATGTAACTGATGGGAAGATACCCTTTCAAAAAAATCTGCTTAAATATTTACAAAATGTCAGGATTAGATAATTTGTAAATTCGTTCTTTTGTTTGGGATGGGTCACTCAGAGTATCACCAATTTGGATTTTGTTAAGCAGACAAGCAAAGATAAAATGTTTGAGTTTCTTTCTGTGCTAAAAGGGTGTTAGTGGCTATCAGCAAGCGTATCTTCAATCTCCAGCGGGCAAATCACTCCAGCAGCCAGCAACTGGGTGCTTACACACAAATCTCAGCTGATGAAAGAAGCTGGAAAGCCATGGGGGAGTGAGGGATGTTAACTATCCATCTAGTTCCCAGCAGGATCAAAAACAGAGCTCTTAGGGAATAAGATTGTTTGTAAAGTAATGTATATTGTCTTCTTTTTTTTTTTCCTTTAATTAGGAAGTCACTGCCTATTTTTATTGTACTTTAAGAAACATAAGAGATGTACAGCTTTTGCAACAATACTCACAATTCACAAATAAATGCCAGATTCACAAATAAACTTCTAGCCAGTACCTCTTCCTCACCAGAAGCAATTCAGCAAGGCCTTGAACCTGAGCTACCCATCTGGATCAAGGAAACACTGATGTCAGAGTGTGATGAAAAAGATATTGCCACCCTCACACAAGCAAACACCAACACTTCTCCAGCAACAGGGCACACTGAGAAACTGGAAGAGGTCTTTAAGAGCAAAGTTTCTCAAATTAGACAAAAAAAGCTTTTCTGACAACTACAAAAAAACACCCAAAAACCAAAAAAAACCCCCCAAAACCCCCCAAACTAGCTGGTCTTTTCTGATTATGACTGTACAAAATTAAGAGGAATGCATAAACAACTCCTTATTATGAAGCAATTCAAGAACAACTGTTCTTTCTCAGTTTGTCACTAAAGGTTACACATATTCTGATGATGTAAAAAAATTAGCTACTTTTTATTTTGGACAATCTAATTTCAGTGATCTTCTTTGTTACTTTTCCTGAAAAGCTATTTAAAACTTGATGCAGCGGTGTGAATTCTCACGGTTTACAAAGAAAACTGGACAGACTGCTAAGGACAGAAAGTATTACAAGTACTGTGTGTTTTCACATAAAATGAAGATGAAATCAAACCACTCACCCACAGTTTCGTTCAAAGTCAGAATATGAATGTAGGTATGTAGGTAATACCCTCTCAGGGATGAGAAAAACCTCACTTTCGGCTAACGTAAGCAGTTTGAAAGAGAGTATCAAATCCCTTTTTATTTTCTTCAAGTCTGTGTGCTACTGAATTACAGTTCATACAGGTTGCTTTAAAAGAGAGTGAGCAATGTGAAGGAATACAGAAGCAGATTTGGATTATTCTGCAGGTGGCTGGAGTACAATGCAGTACTCAGGCTGGCTGCAATGGTTTCAGTGAATACCAAAACCATGACACTTATTGTTTTTCTCTCAAAATGAATGTGTTTAGCTCCAAAATAATTACATTTTTTCTTTCAAGCCAGCACTGCATGATGCAAAACTGAAATGGTAAAGCAAGGAATAAAAAGTGATATTATATGGTGTAATCTTTTCCTAAAGACAGAAATGAAATTAATATTTAAACTATGTCTAATGTCTTTTAGATTTTTCCCTTTTAAACACACACATTCAGCAAAGGGAAAAATGGAAAAATAAGGTGTTACAGGTCAGTTTGCAAATGCTACTTTGGCTGTATGAACTACTCTATAAACTGATGTTTAAACCTGTGTTTAAGATACTAAGTTACTTTTTCCAAAAACATACCGAAAGCTTATGATTTGTTTCATGTCTTGTCTACACTGATTATAACAGAGATTAAAAGTGTAATATATGGGTTAGGCATTTATATTTAGATTTTCAATCTAAGATAGTATTTAAACTAACCTTTGTCCAGATTTTTCTTATACCTCCTCTTATTTACGGAGAGAATGCTAAGAATATATTTGACTACCAAAGGTTTTATATTTAATGACAAAAAAAAAAGAAATTATTTAAAATATTTTATCTTGAAATAGTATTTATATGCTACTATGGAAAGGAATTCAATACAACCTTCGTCCTCCTTTTAGTCATGAGAAGGTTTTCAACATGCATGCTGTTCCCCACATTCTTATCTCTAAATTGGAGAGATATGGATTTGATGTATGGACTGGTAGATGGGTAAGGAATTGGCTGGATGGCAACATCCAAAGAGTTATAATCAATGGTTTAGTGTCCAAGTGGAAATCAGTAACAAGTGGTGTCCCTCAAGGTTCCACACTAGAACCAGCACTACTTAATATCTTCATTATTGTCTTCATTGAGGACCCAAAAAGTGGAACTGAGTGCACTCTCTGCAAGTTTGTAGAGGACACCAAGCTGACTGGTGCAGCTGACACACCTGAGGGACAGGATGCCACCCAGAGGGACCTTGTCAACCTTGAGGAGAGGGCCCATGTGAACCTCCTGAGGTTCAACGAGGCCAAGTGCAAGGTCCTGCACCTGGGGTGAGGCAACCCCTCGTATCAATACAGGCTGGGGGATGAAGGGATTGAGAGCAGCCCTGCGGAGAAGGACTTGGGGCTGCTGGTAGATGAAAGATTGGACATGAGCTGGCAATGTGCACTTGCAGCCTACAAGGCCAATTTGTATCTTGAGCTGCATCAAAAGGAGCGTGAGCACCAGGTCGAGGGAGGTTATTCTGCCCCTCTGCTCTGCTCTGGTGAGACCCCACCTGGAGTGCTGTGTTCAGCTCAGGAGCCCTCAGTACAGGAAGGACATGGACCTGTTGGAGAGGGGTCAGAGGAGGCCACAGAAGTGATCAGAGGGCTGGAACAGCTCTGCTGTGAGTACAGGCTGAGAGAGTTGGGGTTGTTCAGCCTGGAGAAGAGAAGGCTCCAGGGAGACCTTATTGCGGCCTTTCAGTATTTAAAGAAGGCTGATAAGGAAGATGGAGGGAGATTTTTTTTACCAGGGCCTGCAGGACAAGAGGTGACAGTTTTAAACTGTAAGAGGGTAGATTTACATTCAACATAAGGAAGACATTTTTTTAAAATGAAGGTTGTGAGACACTGGAACAGGCTGCCCAGAGAAGTTGTGGATAGCCCATCACTGGAAGTGTTCAAGGTCGGGTTGGATGGGGCTTTGAGCAACACAATCTAGCGAAAGATGTCCTTTCCCACAGCAGGGTGGTTGGACTAGGTATCTTCAAAGGCACCTTCCAACCCAAACCATTCCAGGACTCAAACGTGGGACATTATTTTACAGACATTTTAATACTTGTACTACAACATTCAGACAAATTAGAATGATTTCAGTTAATACTGAAATAGCTTGACTCTCAACATATCCAAATCCAAAACAGCTACGTAAGTAATGAGGTGATGCTAATGGGAACAATGAAGAAGAGTGATATGCAGGCATGGTAGGTTTAAAAAAAAATTATTTCTAACCTGACAGAATGACACATGTAATATTACACAAATAAATGCAGTTTTTGCATACACCGCTGAGTTTAGTTTAAATAGAGAAAGAATAATATGATGATGAAGAGTACTACCAGGGATAGTAGCTGCTTCCCCACTGGCTAAATGGGGACTTTTACATCAGGCTTTCCTTTATACAACAGAAATATTTTCCAATCTCAGGGAAAACTTAAACTATCTTGAACCCACTGTATGTTCTCCCATATTCTGGGTTGTTGTACGCCTTTAGGGTATGACTATCCAGTTACTTCATACCACAGCAGTGCTCTAGTTGCATTCAACGTCTAAAACTGTGCACTGACCAGCAGAAAAACAAACTGGGAGAACAAATGATTGACAGATGAACTGATGAACCAGAAAGATACCTGATTAACCTGGTGAGGTACTCAGCTGAGGCCCCAGGCTGACAGCAGTCTTATGAAAAAGCATATTAAGAGTATCTGTGCTCTCCTACTGGTGAGTGACAGAATTAAAAGCTGAACACATACTCTCTCTCTCTCTCTCTCTATCTCTCTCTCTCTCTCTCTCTCGATGCCATTAGAGAAAAGTTTTGTGCCTGCTAAAAAGACAGTAATTCCACAGCCCTCCACACAGGAATGAATTACCAAAATTGCAAACCACTTGCTTTAATGAGAACAAATAGTCCAATATGCTTGGGACCATTATTTTAAAAGGATTAAAGCACTACTGTGTAGGAGAATCAATTCTATTTGGATTGTTTTGTTTATCTTGGAGATAAACAGATTAACTTGTCTGCAGCCATAAACTAGTCAGAACTCTGGTGTTCAGGCAAAGGCAGTATGGGATCAGAGGGTGTCTAAGGAATATGTAGATCCAACAGTTAATTTGACAGTTGGCAATCCAGGTCTGAAATGGATAAATGCAATACTTCCCCCTCCCCTTCTTTTTGGGGATGGGGGATGTTTGTTTGTTTATGCTTTTTTTTTTGTTTGGGGGGGTTTTGTGTGGTGGGTTTTTTTTGTGTGGTTGTTTTGTTTTTTTTTTTTTAATTGGTGGCATTAGTTTTGCTAACGCTGAAGTCTACAGAGGTATTAAAATCTAAAATGTCAGAACACAGCCTGAGCATGCAAGAGGAATGACCAACTGAATAAACTGCATCTCTTTATCAGCAAGAACATTGGTAAATAAACAAAGTGAGGTTTTGTACTTGAACTGAAATGTTTCTCCAGTAATTGTTCATGTTTTCTGGGTGTTTAAAGTATTAAAATGTGGAAGTAAAGACTGTAAAAACTACAAGCCATTCAACAATAACCACTCTTAGCACAGCAATGAATGAAAACTCTTCAATACTAAAGATCCAGAAAGAATTTCCATTTCTTTTTTCTTTGGAAACTAAAACTTCTCCTTCTGAAGTTCTGAGTACATCCTTCAATAGTTCTACATGCACAACAAGAGACTTCTTGTCTTAAAACATAATCCACCATATGAGGAAGATAAGAGAGCATTTACCTCCATTAGCAAGAACACTGCCTTCAGGCAGAGTGAAGTGATTCTCCTCTGCCTGGCACTCATGAGGCTTCACCAGAGACACTGCATCCAGTCCTGCACACCCCCAGTACAGGACAGATGTTAAGAAACTGGGGGGAATTCAGCATCATCTGGATGGTTATCATCTGGGTGCACCACACGGGAAGACATACTAGGAGAAGCTGGTTTGCTTAGTTTGAAACAAGGTTAAGAATGGGGAATCTAATTGCATCCTATCTGTAACAGTTTCAGCATTAAATTATACCTCTATGATAAGTGATTTTAGTTTATCTTGTTAGAGATTACTGATCTCATCTGTTTAGAGAGCCCACCTCATAACGAAGAATGATATTTGGTAATAAATAATAACCACCCCTTAGCTGAAGAGTTGATAAGGAATACAATTTCCATTCTTCCATGTAGACTCAATTTTTCTGACTATTTTTCACAGGGAGTCAAACCAAATGAAATCCTAGAAGCTAGCAATCACACCTTTTAGATGGCCACTGTTCTTCACTCTTAGAAGATATGGAACTGGATGTACAAGTCATTTCAACAGATAGTGGCTGATCAGTAGTAAAAGTAGCCAGAAGAATGATCTAGATAACTTGGTAGAAGGCCAGTAAAATTCACAAGTGACACTGAAGGCTGCTGAGTGGTCAGTCTTGGGATCCAAAGACATTGCTGACCTCTTGCTTGTCTATCACCACCAGTTTAAACGTGCTGCAACTGAAGTCTGATTAACAATTTTTAAACAAAGAAAAAGTATTCCAACGCAATCTACAATAGCTCTGAAAATTTAAAAAGAATATAAAAGATTCATGAACAGCAAGATAGGACTGAATATCCAAATGGGCTAGATCTCTTGGATAAAAAATTGCTGCTATTAGTCAGTTACACCTCCAGACGCTGCCATTCAGACCATCGCTCAGCCATAGGCCTCTCACTGTAGAATCAAACTAGATTCACTTCAACTGTTAAAATGTGTTTAACAGAAAGTCAATAGGTTAATTTTGCATTAGTGGTTGCATAGCCCATTCTCTCAGAATAAAGACAGCATTAAAACACAAGGCTGGCATAAACTCTGTATTAGTTGCATATATTCCAGATAATGTGACAGAATGGCAATCATGTACCCAACATTACAATCCTTCTGTGAGCAATTGGGTAGTGCAGAGATACAGTATTAATGATTGTGAAATCACGCCTAGACTCCACGGTGTAAACTTAATTCTGAAACCATGGCATTAGACTTAATTTCTTCTCCAGGTACTGACTGGATGTGAATTGAACGGAAAATGCTATTTACAGGCCAGTATGTGGCAATATTTCCAAGCAAACAAGAGATGGAAGAAGTGAAGACAGATATCAAAATGGGGCTGTAAATTACATTGCTGAAAGCTCTTACCCAAAAGCTTCCTGGAATATTTCACTACTGTGAAGCCATACCACAAGGAATCTCATAGGGCAGTATTCAGATGATAATAATAATGGTTACTAGAAAATGCTGCATTTTCTGCACTTGTGTTTAATGCAGCATGGCATCATCTCCTTAATAGCTGCATTTTCTTATACAACACATTTTGCTAACACTGTGTTCACAGAAACCAAAACACATTAAATACTGATGGAGATCCACACTGAAAACCTAGACAAATTAATGGAATTTTAAGACAATTTATACTGGTTACATCATAAAAGTCCAGCATCCCACTGCTTCTAGTTGCTGACTATAAAAAACTCCCAAATCCTCTCCAGCTGAATGACTACAGTTGAAAGAGCAAAGTAATGCAAGAATTCTAAAACAAAATATAGCTTTGTCACAAATCCTGTTTTCCGCCCCGGCCACAGTGGTTTAAATACGCAATGGCTTCATAGCTTAGAAAATGCGCAAGATCAATGATAGCTGAGGATTACAAAGTAATTAGTTTACGCAGATCAATCCAACCCAGAACCTGGAAAAGACTCACGATCAAGAGCCTGCAGTAGCAGCTACTATCCAGCCCTGCCATCGCTCTGTGTTTGAGAAGTCAGGAGGAAAAGATAATCCTCCTTTCACCATCCCTGTAATGCCCAATTAGGTGACACCTGGGCTTCGACGACAGCCTTTCCCTCTCTGTTTCTAAACTACTACATTGGCAGCTGTGTGAAATGAGGTAGGGGCTCTCAGCCATGATCCACAGCATGCAGAAAAAAAAACCAGTTCGCATGTTCTGTTGGTCTGAACACCACTTAATCGGAGAAAAACAAAATACTCCCTCATCTCGTAGCCAAGGCAGACTCTTGGTACGGGAAACACACACTGTTCTTCCCTAAGCATGTTTGAAGAGCAGAGCATGAAGAGAAGGGTAGTCTTGTTATGTACTGCAAAATAACAACATATAATACAGGAAAGATCAAACAGAGACCTTTCTTACAGCAAGAAAAGCTTATTGCCTTCCTTATTGCAAGGGACTGGCAACAGCAGATACCACCAGCGTATTTTTTTCTACTGCTAAAAAGGAATTTTGCTGGACTATGGTCATAGGCCAACATAAAGTCCATATATTAAAAAAATACACCCACAACCAGCTTATTTCTACTGAACAAGGATTTGACCTGAGCAGTTCACTAGTACCATAGAGAATTTAAAAATATATATATATATATATTTTCAAAAAGTTAAATACAGATGTTACGTTTTGCAGCAATAAAAACTTTCTGCTCCATCAGAGCAATAAATTTATTTAATACCTTCAGCTAAGTAAACAAATTTTAAGAATCTGCAGATCTTCCATTCACTTCATGGAGTCTCAAAATATTCCAAACAGTTTTGCAGCATAGCTACTTTTCAGTGAACTGCAGTGAATGCTTTATTATTGGGCTTTTTTGTAACTGCTTTTCAGTGAATTGCAGTTAACTTATTACTGAGTTTTCAAATTTCCTTCTTTTCTGGTCCCCTGTCAGGGAGCCTATTCATGATATATCAGAAATGGCTCCTTGCACACTACTGTAATGAAGAAAATCTAATATCAAAGGAAAAAACTTGCCACAAAACCTGTGGGTAAATATCAAGGTGTATATATGCAGCATTCAGTATTGAAAATACTGTATTCTGTCCTTTTAAATGTTTTTTTTTGTTTGTTTTGCTTTGTTTTTTTTTTCAATCCAAGCTCTTTTAAATAACAGGGAAGATAAAGGCACATGAAATTAAGTAAACTGATTTTAGAGAGTTTTCTTTTTAACAAAAATGAAACGTGCTCATGGGCATATACGCTTTATGTACATGCTCAGCAACAAAAGAATTTTATTATGGTTAAGACATATTTCAGTGGACAAAAGGGAGGAACAGAGCAGGGGAAAAGTAAGAGCTTTTAATGTACGCATTGAATTAATCCTACATCAGCATAGATTAAAGGAGCTAAAGTGTTAAATGTAAGTCTATAAAAACGTATATATTCACGCTTTCCAGCATCCCAGAGAATTTACCAAATATATTCTACCTTTGTTCACAGCTTTGTGAGTCATCTACAGCACAGCACAAGACCAGATTGGCTACACCTCCCAATGCTTTCTTGATACGTTCATCCAACCACAGCCGGGATGTTCACTTTTCCGTTCTGCTGAAAGATGAAATGGCTTGCAAATGCTTCTGCTGATTTCATTTTCCTCTTGATCCTCAACACTGAAAGCTGAAGTTTTAAAAGTGGCACTTCTGAAAAAGCTTAGGAGACTGTAAGAGTGCTAACTTGCCTCACACATAATTTTGTAGTGGCAATTTATATTTTTTTCATTAGGAATGAAATGCAGATTTGTATAAACGAGTGGTAAATTCAGTACCCTCATGCTGCAGTGAAGAGCAGTAACAGCTTGACTCTTGAGATATTTTTCTTTATTTTCAGTCCAAGTTTGGACATGTTTTGCATGAGAGATTATTTGAATTGCTATAGTACCTAGGTTCTACTTTCACACTCCAACAGAAAATGTACAAATCACACAAAGTCATGTTTTCTTGCGGCCCTCTATATATACTTCTAAAAAAATACAGGCCTACAAAATAAAAATGTTTCTATCAAAATTAGAAGTCTGAAATCTCATTTGAAAATTACTCATTTTTCAAAAAATCCAATTAATTAACAAGCAGGTTTTCAGCAAATCCATCTGTCCATTGCAAAAGACAATTAATATCTTTGCCCATCATATTAAATCTTACATGGCCACAGAAATACTGACACTTAATTCAATAATGTACCATCTTGCTAGAGGGGAAATGCAGAGTACCTCTTCTGTAAACTCTATTAAAAATGTATGAGGGTTTTTTTTTTTAATTTTTAAAATTAATTTTTTAAAATCCATAACACTTAAATGTCACGCACATTAAAAACCAACACACATTCTAAACAAAGCAGGTCAGAACCATGCAGCATATATTAATAACAATGGGGCTATTAGAATAGAATCGGAATGCCAGTCTTAACATGAGTAGGTCACATATCTGTACAGCGAGCTGACTGACAATATTAATTTTCTCAATATGCATACATTTTATCCCAAACTACTTTGGTGGCAGTTGACACGCACGTATTTTATGCAGACATGACAAAACAAGTAAGCAGCATTATTTTTAAAACATGCTTGTATTTGTTTTTGCCCAAGAAGAAGCAGTCGCATCAGAGGACAGCAAAATAAATTAGATGGGGAAAAAAAAATCTTTAAAGAAATCTAAGATACCAAACGCTTTTTCTCCTGTGTTACAAATGACTTCACAGGAGACATAAAAGTATGCCATAGGAATAACCAGTATTGCTATGGAAGTCAGAGATACAGCCTTGGAGAAGGAAGTTGTTTTCTGTTGCAGTAACACGAAACCAAGGGATATGGAAAACACAGGCGTATTTAATGTTAGACTGCTAATCCAAGGAGATCACAAAGTCACAGTCATCTTCCCTTTAAAAACTTATTTCTCAAACTTTAAAGCACCTAAATACTCCAGGAAGAAGCACATTTTGTCATGCCTTGTTACCTGCAACTTCAACTCCATTTATATTACATCGACTTTAATCAGTAACCTCTCTTCAGACCTTCTCCCTTCGTCTATTTGCGGGTATATATTTCGAACACTTTGGCATTGTTGTCAAAGGTCTCTGCCTCCTGAAATTGGGTGTCTGGCCTTCAGGAGTCATCAACCATTAATTCATTTTTAACAAATCTAACTAGAGTATGGAAAGAACTCTTGCATGAGCGTCTGTTTAACTGACAAAATAAACTTGGAAATACAATCTTTGTCATTACAATTTTTGTTTAGCATTGAAGTAATAGACCCAACTGGCCCTTCGGTTTAATTCTATCACAAAACACAAAACCTGACAAATTTTCAAGTAAGTCACACAACGGATGAAACACCAGTAATTACAGAGTAAAGATCTGGAATGAGAAAGGTAGCAGAAATGAGTAGGCAAACCTTTCCTTATGAGATAATTAGCTCTACAGCTAAAACAGTAATCTCATTTTCAGATTTCTCCAGTTTCACTGCGAACACTCTGAAATCAATGACTTTAGAAGCAGCAGTGTATATGCAATGCCATCAAACACTCTCCCAGACTCCCACAGGATTTCTTGGGCCTCATAGGGGTTTATCTGTCTAATAACCCTCAACAGACCCCTATTCACAAGCTTGTCCCTTCTTCCCTTAAATGCACGTTACAAGGTTTGTACTCGCACTTTTGGGCAAGGCTTTCCAAAGAACTACTGCTTCTTATGTGAATGTACAAGCACTTCAGCTTCAACTAAAAAAAACCAGATCCTGACATACCCGCTCCCTTTATAAAGTTAGTATGAGTCAATGACAGTTGTATTGCTAATCTCAGTAAATGCCTTCTCTCCATCTGTTAATTGTCATGCTATTGTCAAATTGTGGGGAATAAATTAAGATATTACTTAAAGGTTATACTACTTCTTATCCACTCTGCTTTAGCAAGGCGTATTTTATAATGCAATAACGAGGGATTTGCGTTAACTGACAAAGCACCTTATCCATTAGTTCAGTTTTTCTCCATCTTTAGTCCAGCTTCTCCTTACTGCAGAATCCAGTTTTTTCTCTACACGTAGAACTCAGAATTTGGGAGTCTTTTATTTCCTTTTAGAAAACAGAAGATTCTCAACTGCAGGAATAGGCAAAACATCACTTTAGAATGGAAATGAACTTTAGAACAGCAAGATTTCCTGCTTTTTAGTTGTAATCAATACACAATTATTAAAAGTATGAATCATGTTGATTTTGATTTTTTATAATAACAATAATTATTATTATTATTAAGAAATTACACTGATGATGAAACAGAATTACTGCTCACCATCAACAATCTTGCAAACATCCATTCTTTTCTTTTCTTTTTTTTTTTAAACATCTGGATAATCCCTTCCATTTTGCATTCCCATTCCTAAAGCTGAAACTGTCTTTTTTTACAAAAAGTTTGTTATCCCTTAAATTTGGAATTTCAGAACATTACATTATTTTTAAGTACACACAAATACAAAGTGCAATACCTGATTCAGTTACAGCTTCTTCAGAGTAAGTACATATTATTTCTTTTACACTTAGACTTTGCAAATGGAAGAATCCAATGATTCCTTTTTTCTATCAAATAATAGATAATAATCTGTTAACTATTAATAGACTTATCACTTATTATTAAATTTATAGTAAAATAATATATTTAAGTAGCAGCAGGACTAACTACTAAAAATCATAGCCAGAGTGTAAAAAGGATGTGATTGGTTTTTGTTGTTGTTTTTGTTGTTGTTGTAGTTTTTTGTTGTTGTTGGGGTTTTTGTGTGTGGTGTGTTGGTGGTGGTGGTGGGGTTTTTTGCTACCAAAGTGACTACTCCATCTCTAGATAGTAAAACGTTCTTCCTTCCTCAGGCAAAACCCCTATGCAAGGTTATCACTTCAAGGCATCTGGTTAGTCTCTTACTCCATAAAAATGTAGCCTGTTGCTTTCCTGTAGAATCCTCCCAGCAACCTGCTACAAAAACCTGGATTCTGCCTAAACATATCTAAATACGCTTCAGAAGTTTGTATGTCTTTAGGTAACAGCATATTAGCAATGTGAAAAGGATTTCCACCCCGACAAACCTGGTAATGACTTGCAATAGTTGCCAATTGTTTTTCAGCTGATGTTAAAAGAACAGCTGATTTCTGTGCATACACAACTGGTTAGAGCTGCACAATTCAGAACAGTTCAGCTGACATATTTTTACCCATAAAGAGTAAAATGAGTAACGTGAGTAAACTTCTCAAAACCATGAAGAATAAAGACTTTTTGGTAGAAGGTAGATGTCACATTCTCGTAATGGCTTAGTCATCTCTAATCATTACAAAGTTGATACACTACCACACAGTACTGTCACCTAGCCACCTCAAAATTGAATGTGCTCAGATTGTTCTTCTTTCCTCTACCAAAACTTTGGAGAGAAATTTTTTGATAATAAAGCCACAACTTCCCTGAATTTAACAAGTAAATTCATGTTTATTGAAAGCAAAATAACAGTCTTTAATACAAAACATTTATAGCACGCAGAGCATTAGTATCTATTAAATTGCCTTATGTTTTTAACACAGTCAAGGACACTTTATTACTGGGTTGGGGATTTTTTGTTGGTTTTGGTTGTTTGTTTGTTTCAGGACCTTAGCACCTAAAATTTTATCTAAAGGGCAAATGAGTAGACTATTTAATTTTTTAAATCTTAGTTGGAGTCTATAGGAAGCTAAACAAGAATATTTAATCATTCGTGTATGTTAACTTCTAAATCCAGATTTATTTACTAAGGTTTATCTTTTCCCCATCACAAGCAATGTGATGTGTACCGTGAAGGCTATGTAAAAATTCTATTCAAGAAGAAATATTTTCATTGCCTTTAATAGAATTTTGTGATTTTAGTCTGCAATTGTATTAATATCACTCCAGCTAAGATCACTCCAACTAACACTGAACTATTTTAATAAAGGCATATACTTGACTTATGTCCACTGCTTTTTTATAGAAATAAACAACTGGCAAGATTGCTATTTTCCTAATATGAAAAAAAAGAATACTATAAAACTATTATTTGCTCTAATGACTTCTGAATCTTGAGTCATAAAATAACACTCAATGTTTAAGTTTAATGTTCTGCAGGAAAGCACACTGTGTGTGGCAGGAGGCGAAAGAGACACAAAACAAGAAAAAAGTCTACAAGATATAGGGATATAGGGAAATATTTAAGATGCTGAAAGCAATTTTCTCTCCCTGAGTATCTGTCACAGCATTTGCAGAAACAGCATCTATACTTATGCAATTGTTAATGTTAGCATAACAGTTCTCTAAATTTATTCTGGCTCATGCCTGTTACGCTTATAAAATTCAACACAAGGGCAGCACAGTTCTAGTTGAAGATCTTGCTGTGTCTCAGCTGCCTGTGCAACAATCTCAAACACAGACTCCAGAGACAATCTTCACTCTTCATTTAGCAAACTTCTATTCATTGACAGCTTTGTTTTTTCCTTTTTGTCTTTGCAGTAATGAAGAAAACTTGCTGAATACACATATTGCCTTAGTCCTTGTGTACAGAAGTGGTTTAGTATTTGGTAACTCTGCAAATTTAGTGGTATTTGTGTAATACAAAACAGCTCAGTGTTTGGACATCTTATGATTTCATAGTGCATCTGCAGAGTTCATGCACAATACATACATTTCTGAGATTCACTGAAATAAAAGGAACTGAACAAACAGCAATCTGTGATGATGACATGGACGTCATCTTAGTTGGAAAATTTAGTGCTCCCTCAAAAGTGAAAGAAGTAATTGTACCAATGCACTGAATATCACTTCAGAATGATATTGCAATAGCTAGTTTGAATATTTAGAAAGTCCAGCCCTCATGGAGGGTTCTCATGCAGAGAAATACTATATTTAGCCTTCTGTATTGTCAAGCAAGAAGTTGTGCAGAGCATCTAGAAAGAGAATAAGGAGTACTGAACACTTTGTGTTTAACACTTTATCACTGGTGGAATCTTCTACCACTAAAACTTGCATTCTGTACACAGCAAATGTAGGGAAAAGTGACAGGTATAAAGGCAGGGAGAAATCAAAAGTGACTAATGATTTAGATGCTTGAAGATGGTTTACATCAGCTCTCCAAACCCTTTTACACTGCAGGATTCCTGAAGTTTCTTACCAAGCATAAATACAACAGGAGTTGAAATACTACTGAGAGAGAAAGCTGTCAGGGTAAAAGAACACTGAAATGAAAACAAGTGGACATAAATTATCCAAATATTCAGGTCAAATTCAAATGAAGGTTCCTAAACACTGTGACAGAGAAGCCTGGAAGAGTCTTCCCATTAAATAATGAGGCCAAAAATCTGAACTAATTTTATAATGAAGATCACGGAATGTATGAAGGAGCTATATGACATAGCAACCTAAAGAAAAGAAAGGAAATAGTAGCAAAAGGTATCACTTTTAGGTCCAAGTTCTAAAATTCTCATCTAAAGAGTGATGCAGCAAAAACCAGAAGTCACTTCTAAGCACTGTATCACTGGATATATTAGAACAAAGCAACTTTCAGAAGCATTAGACAATATTAGTTTCTCAAAGCTCTCTAAATACTAACCCACATTAAAAATAAGCCAAAAATCCATTGTATATTGACAGCTAAGGTCAGCGAGTGCCATAAACCTTCCTTGAATCTTAAAATAATGAAGCTCAAGGTTCACAAGGAAGCAGCCTCCCACATCCCTTGCTCTCTGTCAACAGTTTGCAGCGTTGCTGATAATATTCCCCGACACAATATAAAGCTTTCAGTTCCACATCCGACACATCAGAAATAGCCACACGTACCTTAACTTTATCAAACCCACAAAATCTCAGAAGGAGCTTTGTACTACTGTGAAGCAACAGAATAGTATATCAGATTGCCACACAGTCCATTTGTTTATTGTGCTTTAGTATTTGTGACAGCTGGCAAGATAAAACCCACTCTGCCCAGGCTTTCAGTTCAGTGTAGTATCTCTGAGATTACTGAGTACTCTAACCAGCATCTCTCCTACACCTAATTTCCCATCAAACATCATAAACCATGTTAGACTCAGTGATGTCAGAAATAGCTTCAGGGAATATTGTATGTTGTCACTCTGAAATAGGCACAGCAGGTTACTTCAGAGAATAATCTCTTCCATTAAATTTTTAAGAAGTGAAATATCATTAGATGATTCATTCCCTGCAATCTGTATTGTTTTGTAAAATAATTGAAAAAAGAGTTCATTGATCCATGCTTCAAAACTCTAAGAAGTAGTTTCAGTTTTATTCCTGCATTTCAGCCAAGTCCCAAAAGGATAGATCTGTAGCTAAATGAGCACAGGCAGAATATTTAATTTTGCCACCATCATAGGACTGATTTCCATACAATGAAAGAAAACATTCTTAGTCAGCTCTTGTCCAAATTGAAAATCTCTAGTCTTCATATCTGTTTCCATAACACTTCATCTCTTACAGTCTACTGCTTGTGTATCAAAAAAGCCTGAAGCTTGCTTTATTCAAATTCTTTTTTAAATGCAGTCTTCCGATGCTTGTTTCAGATACACAACAGAAACTAATTCTAATTTTCTTCTTGTGCCTTCATTCTGCTAATGGATATATATAAAGAACATTTAAACTGTATTGCTGAATTTAGGAGATTTTGTAGAAGGATCCTTTCACACTTCAGTAGTTATATGTAACTAAACAACCTGTACTTGACGGAAAACAAGTTTCATTGTTTTTAATGAAAGATTCCTCAAATAGTAAGAAAAGTTTCCCATTCCTCAAAAATCACTTTGCAAACTGAGGATGTGGCTGAGACACATTCTAATTTCTACAAAGCAAACTTTTAAAAAACTGAAGAGTAATAGTTTCTTGGGTATCTTTAGTGGTTTTGGTTTAGAATAAAGAGGATCTATAAATAAAACGATGACAAAGCTTACTGCAAATTTCTTGCCAGGTGCATGTTTGCATGAACAAACATGAAGTAAGTAGTAAGTTCACATATCAGGGAGGATGAATACTAAGAAAAATTAAATAAAACACTCTATGAAAATTCAAGCTAAGTGGTTCATGGAAGCTTAGGATCAAGCCTGAATAACTTATTCTAAAAGATGAAAAATAAAAGGGACATGGTGGTTTCAAACACATTTTGAAAGGAGCAGTGTTCCTCAGCACAGGGCAAGGGCCAACGCTATATAGAAACACTAAAAGAAATGCCTAGCTTTACATACCACTTATGAGGAGCTCTTTGCTGAGAACAAGAGATGCAAAAGAAGCAACACACATAAAAGATACATTATAGATTTGATATAGAAGAAAGGAACAATACCAAAATGTGAGAACAATTCAGAGTTTCACAAATCTGAATACATCTTGAAATGGTCAGGATGTTTAATTCTGTATTGTATACCATTTAAAAGATTGACAAGGCTTCTATAATTATAATAATTAGTATTATTTTTACCTTTATGTAGTTGACATTTCAATATTGTCCTGTATTCTAAATCAAAATTTACTCTATTCTTAATCCCTAGATGTGGATGTTTACATAACCACCTCAACTCACAGGACAATGATTTATGTAGTACTAGACTCCACCATGTTCATAGTACTAAAAAATTATTGGACTTGCATACAGATGCACAAAAAGGATGAAGCAGAACAGGAAAGGGGGCCTCTGCTCTCTGGCCACCTGCCTTTTCCTCCCCTTCCTTGGCTACCTTTCCTTCTTTGATCAATAAATTTGCTTCGCCACATAATAGCATTCACTTCTCAAAACATCCACTTTGGCATTTCCAAATAGAAATATCAATTCTAGGCAGACAGGGCAGGAGAAAGCAAGAGAGATAATCTAATGACAGTAGAAATCCACTTGGGTTTTTATTTGTTCACTGTTGATGTGCTTTGGGATACACCACTTAACTAATATTACACAAAGAGAAAAGTTGTGCTCAGGGTAACCCTTGTAAAAAAATCAGTCAAAAACATGCGCAGTGATCATGCTTCGATTGCAAGTTGATCTCATCAAGCTTTACAACGCATACAAAACCAGCACAAACTATTCTCCCCTTCTCTGGTACGCTAGTAATTAAAATACAAATAATTCACTGAAATAATGTTTTTATTACCAAACTCTGTAATTTAAAAAAAAACTTTAAAGTAGGAGCTTAGAAGTTGAACAAATATAAAGGAATAAAAATGTAAGCATGAAAAATGTTTCGAATTTCAACTAATGAATATGGGCAAAACATCTTGGGTGGCACACGACCTTGCAAACCGCTGTTGTGATCTGCCACAAGGTAAATCAGGATTAAAATGTAGAGAAGCTAAGAACTTACGTACAACGTAATATCTTTGTTCTCCCTCAAATTTCTGAAAATTTCCTAAATGAACTGCAAAATCTTTTATACTGTTTCAGGCTTCTTCTTGGGAACCAAACACCCAAACCCTTAGTTTCCTCTGGGTATTCTGGTTGTTTTGGTTTCCTGACCTATGCCAGACCTAACCAGAACAGTATTCTAACCACAAAGAATGCAAAGTAGGTATCACCCAGTTCCAACCTCTTCAATATTTTTTCTCCTTCAGGCTGGAAGAATTTAAGCTTTTAATAAGGCTGGTTAAGATTGCCCCAGTATAGCAAATTTCTGCTAGAAAATGCTAAATTTCAAATGTTCCTGCAGAAAATTTTAATTCTAATGAAAGCTCAGCTAGAAATCTGTCTGCTTTTCTGGCAGTTCCTCTGCCTGTCAAGGAGACAAGGTCCATGAGGTTTCCATATTTTCCACCTGTCTCTCCTGAGCCTAAGTACCAGGACACTAACAGTCTGGTATTTCCAAACCAGTGCTACCCCTGGCTGACGAACAATGAAGATATTGAGGTTTATGAGCTCCAGGCCTAGCAGCAGCACCATCAGGAGCTGGTGGAAGCTTTGGCTTCCAAGATGTTGCCAACAGGCTGCCCGGTGGCCAGCCAGACCCTAAAGGCTGCCACTGCTTCTGGGTGGCAGCTGGCCAAACATCTGCTACTCTGTCATACAGGGTAGACCACAAAGTCATCCAGGTTATCTCAGAGCCTGATGTGTTCCTTGGCAAGAAACCAAGATCCTTATCTGTATTTGATTTTCCCATACCTGAACAAGGCTTTGTAGTTGTTATGGTCCTCAGCTTGCCTGATAAAGACAACGGTCTTTTGTTGCAAAGGACAAAGCACAGTAAGACTCTGTTCTTTGTTTGTGTTGCTGGTGCGTTTTGTACGTATATAAAAATAATATAAAATAAGATGTAATAAAATAATAGTTTTATTTTTCTTCCCCCCTCCTCACTCTATTGAGACTTGATTTCCTATTCTCCAATGGTGCGGACTGAAATACAGCTGTGGTATCCCCCAAGGGAACCAGTCTGCCAATTAAAATTTGGTTTTGGATACAAAATCCAGTCTGTTTTTACTTACACTGCAGTTAAAACATTTAAGCAGCAAAAGGCATTACATATACTATGACATGTTATATCCAGAAATCCTGAGCCATTCTGTATGAAATATCCAGCAATCAAATCTGAAGGGTAAAATATAAAGATTGATTAATAAACAACTATTCATTAAATAATAGATTACTTTAGGCATTACCATATAAAATGGACCAGATAAGCAGGAAAAAAGCCTTATAGTCAAACACTCTATCTGTTGCAAAGTGAGTAAGATATAAATAGATTTAAAAGAGTAATCAAATCATAATTTTCTGAGCACAGCCAGTAAACCAGGGAAAATAAAGTGGTTTCTTAAGTAAAATAAGCTTCAAAATGAAGTAAAAGTACACTGTGCTGAAATGGATGAGAAGCTGGTGAGGTGTCCAGTAATGATGCATTTAAATAAGCAATTTGGCTAGAATTTGCAGTCATCTGTGAATAATTTATCAAGTTGAGTAAAGCAGCTCAAAAGCGCACACTGGCTAAAAACTGCTGAATATTTTCACTGTGTTAAAATGCAAAGTCTCCCTCAGTTTCAGTTCCTTTTCTTTCAAATCCATAAAATGGGCAAGAACATTACTGTATGCTGGCTGGGTGACAGCAGATCAGAGAGTATATTTTTCCTAAAAATATTCCTGAATAAAGGCTGTAAAAATGGATGAAGTCTTTCTTCTTTCTCTAAGAAAACAAAGGAAAAATACAACTATTAAAGCATCGTGCAGTTCACACTGACACAGCATGCTCTCCCATCAGTAGATTTCTACACACTCGACGAGGTACGATCAGTGCCTGAGGCTCAGGTACATTTGCTTATCCCACAAACCATACCTGCACAGCTTGTATCATAGCGCAGTCTTCATACACTAACCACCCAGAATTAAAACAAAACAAAACAAAACAAAAACAAAACAACAACAACAACACAAAACACCAAACACAACCACCCAGGAGCAGTATTCTCTTCACTGCTTGTCCCACCCTATACTCTTCAGAGACTGAAAAGGAATATTCAGACTCCTTTTTGGAAGGAATTCAGATACTGAACTCAGACTGATTTATTTTTGTGTTTGACATTTGAATATTTTCAGTCCTAGCCTCACTGGGGAGAAGAAATGTTGCAGAAGAATAATTAATTCTAGCTAGTTGTAAAAGAACTCACTCGTAAGGGAGGTGTGAAAAACTTTTGCACTATATTACTGTCATTTGATCAAGAATAGCATATTTATTACTAGGAATTGTAGAGTCCAGGGCCATCTCATTACAACACACTTTTATTTATACCATAGCGATTTTTGTCCTTAGTAAGCATACTTACCTCAAACGCAGTTATAAAGAGCAACCTACCTCAAACACTTAAATATTGAGTCCCACCTTTTCTATCATATTTTAGCCTTCATCAATATGTTTTTGCCCATATACATAAATGTCCACTTTCTGGCACCCTGCCTCTAATATGGTATAACTCTTTGCCGTCCCTCAGTAATGCTGCTCACCAAAAAAATCTTATTCCCCTGGATACAACAAAAGCAGATTTCACTCCAACTTGTGAAGAATCCACCTTGCCCTACATTTCTCAAACACAACTTGTAGAAAGGGAATCCCTTCAGCCTTATATTGGTTAGTCAGCTTTTGTGTTGATTCATCAAAACAAAACAAACAAACAAAATCAAAATTCAACCCTTAAGATTCAAGCATTCCACTTTCTTGAACCAAACCTTGACGTCCTACCTGACATGGAAAAATCCTCAAAAAAACCTCTCTACTTTGTGAAGCTCACAGATGCCTTAGTAACTGTACCTCTCCTCAAAATACTGGATATCAAGGAGAACAATGAGTATACCAACATGTTCAAAGTATTTAGTTTGACACAGCCAAGTTACTCCAACTAACAAATTTTCAGAATATTCCATTTATCAACATAACAAAATGGCATTGCACTCTATCTCACAGGAGAAATGCATTGCAAGATTAAGAAAAAATTAATTTTTCTAATTAAAAAAAGTCCAGCAAAACCATACCACTTTACAATTTTGAGGATGGAATACTGAAAAGGTCCTAAAGCCTATTAATTAAAATGCTTTGGTTCATTTTGTTGAAGAAAGCATTCAGCTTAGTGAATCCATGTAGTGAATCCATCGTGAGACAGAACTCAGGTTTGCACTAGGAAAAACAAGTGTTTCCTGTGCATTTTCGGTTCCTTATATAATGGTAGAAAAAAAATCTGCCTGCTCGAGAAGAAAATATAGCATGTATTTTGTCATAGATCCCACAAGTTTGAAAAAAACTTCTGCTGCCTTGATCCGGCTTGACAGCATAGATCATTGCAATGACTTAAAAGAATGTATAAATATTATATGTTCTGAAACACAGATATGCTACTAAAAATAATACATTCAAACACTATATCAAAGTAAGTTCTACTAATGCAATCTATATTGCAGCATTCACGGGATAACAGAATAGGAGCATGATATAGCACTCCTCAACAGCTGCTCTTAAAATCTTGCCTTTGAAATGCACCAAATGGAATCAACGAGTGGAAATTAATACAATCTTCACTCATGGGTAGATAGATCATGAGTTCTTTCCATTAAAATGTGTATAGAATTTTGTCAAAATTAAGCATAATGCTGAACAAACTTCCTCTGTGGTGCTGGTTAAGTGAATTAAACTTTTCTTGATATATTCTCACTTGCGGCTCAAGAATCCATTACAAATGTCTAAACCAAGACTGGATAACATATTACTTGTGGCTTTTTCATATTATCATTTTAATTTTCAAAATATCTCAAGAGGTGAAAAAGCATTAAAGATGAAAATACTTCTATCAAAAGAAAAAAAAGAAAGCCCACACAATTTAATTAGCTGAAAAAACAGAGCTTTGTTAAAAGTTGTAAATATAATAAAGATTATCACTCAGCCACAGAAAAAAATCTCCCAGCATGCCTTTGAAGAAGGATATTTAAATTCACCAAAAGATCAATTACTGTTTGTAAGGATAACTATGAAAGTTAATAGAGAGCATTGGCAAGCATTGTTCTCATAATAAGCCAGCAAAGTATCACGGATAAAGTAATATAAAATGTTAAAGCTTTAGAGACTATGGCTCTCCCAAAGCACAGCTCAATCACATACAGAAAATGAACAGAGAAAGGGCATTTCTGAGACTCTGGAAAAACGCAGCCCAGAAGTTAATATTCAAACCCTTGTCATGTTTTGGCATTACTGAGTACTCAAAGCTGAAATTCAACAAAAGCATTCTTCCTCAGTTGGCTGCTCTAAATATTTCCCTTTAAGGCACCTCATGTGCTAACTCCTTCTTCCTAGATGCTTCTCCATCTGAATTACAGAATTGCTAAGCTTTGTACACAGGAATGAAGCAAGAGAACTTCAGCAGTTTTATACCTGGACCTGAAAGCTTTATTTGAAGAATCCTAGTGCTCCCTTCTGGGTTTTCCTATGAAAAGTGCAGATTAAAAAAATTTGGAAAAAACCCACTCTTTATATGTTTTGAATGTCCCAAAGCTTAGTTAGCACAGTTGAAGCGTGTAAGTGGTGTCATAGATATTTGTAGATTGTGCCTTAGGCAATAAGAAATAACGTACTTATCACCCCTGCAACATGACCTTGGTTATGAAATCAGGGAACAGCCACTGTTCCTGGGAACGGTTCAGTGACAGGGGTTCATAGATAGGGAAACCTTGGCAATTAGTGGAAGCTGTCTATCTTTTGATTTCTTTGGAGCTCCAAGACGAACTCCTGAAGACAGCTACCATTTGAGAAACCCATACTGGAAGGATAGCCAAGGGGCTGGACTAGATGATGGTTCTCAGGGGCCTGAAAATTGCTGCAAGATCCATGAATAGATACGTGAATGAACTAGAACAATGTGTTATTGTTTATGCTGTATTCACACATTTACATTCCAGCACATATTTGCAAACACTCCAGCTGCATTCAGGATGTTAACACTCAGTGTGGCAACCAGTGGAGTTATTAGTGAGAGCAGCCTGGAAGAGCTGCATCTTGTGATTTGAAAAGAGTATATATTTATCCCAAGGAATCAAGAATGCCTCCTTTCAGGGCTGAACTGAATTGATTGTGTGGGAATGATTCAGCTACAAAGGTTCCCTAGAGATGAACAAAAATGCCTTCGTGTCATGGAATTACTAATAGCCTACTGGCATATATGACAATGAATCCTGAAAGTATAGCGAGGGGTAAGTGAAAGGAGCATCTCAGAATGAAACCCCAGGCAAGTCTGGTGTAATTTCTGAAGAGTAAGCTCAGTGCTGGGAAAAACCCCTGCTTGCCATACCTATTTAAAAATCCACATTTTGCCAGGGTAAAAAAGGACGTGTTAGGGCTTTGCCCTACAGAGCTCAGGTGTTCTGTGCCCGAGATCTCGGGGCACCTGCAGAGGCTGTGCAAGAGCATGTGAAGACACAGCGAGGCATCATTCCAGAAACGCAAAATTAAAATCCCGCAGTGGAAGCTGAGCACATTAAATCATGCACTTTCTGGTTTCTAGAGGCTTTGTGTTAGCTATTCTCTACATCCTCAAAAACTACCGAGCACCAGTGAATAATCTTAACCCTATGCTAGTCGAGCTTTTATCCATTTATTTCCTTGGTCTTCAAAGCAACAAATTTCCTGGCAGGCCCTTAATTCACAGGCCTAATCTGTCTATCCATTTATTTGGATTCTTTGAGGAGATACTTCTGAATACAGAATGCTCTAATTACTCCTTTCATTGCCCTTACATCATCCTCCCATTTCTCTGTTGTTCAGCACAGCCTGGCTCACACTCCTGAGGTATCTTCCCAGAAGGGCAGACCTTGGTAAAGGTACAGGAAACTGAAAAGCAGAGGATGCAAGAACAGCAAAGGACTGGATCGGAACAAGGCTGCATTTAAAAGGTTATGAAAGAGCAGGATCCAGCAGCACGAGAGGAAGATAGATAGAGGCAGGACTTATGCATTGGGAAACTCTGAGTTAATATTCTGCTCTTTCAAGTTTATTACGCAGTTTTGGGCAAATTGCTTAACACCCAGTTATACTGAGATTTGCCTGTATATGAACCACTGCTGTTAAAGTTCACAAGGAACTACAGAAATAACCCAGTCACCTTTCAAGGCTTGGATGAGGTCCAAACCATCCTGCACCACCTAGATTAACAAAGCCTTTATATTGACAAATATAACCTTTTCACTGATATCTTCCTTCTTTAAACCAGGAATTTCACTGGTACTAATAAAAGATACGTCTGTGGGACCTAAACCACTAACAACTAGTGCCTTCAGGCATGTATCTTCACATCCAAAAGGCCTGTGTAACCACACGTGACCCAGTGCACGAGCTGCACAGGGAAACAAGAGGCTGGGGGGACGTTTCTAAAATGCTGTTAGCCAAAACACAGAGTATTCACATGTGGGCCCAGCTCTCCCTCGCAGTGCGGGGCCATGCCAGCAGCAGAAGGCACGCTTTCTGCCTTTCGGGAGGGAGGTGCACACTCGTGGTGCTGCTTTCGGCCTCTGACATTTGTCCCCATCCTTCAGGGAACGGCGCAGGCACGTATAAGGGGAAGAAACGAATAAAGTCTCTTAAGAGCACAAAAATAAACCCTGCTGGACAATTTCCACCAGGCTAGTTAATGTCTGTGCAGGAAATCTGGCAGACTGTTGATCACTCTTAGGAAGTGACCAGCGACATGGAACTATCAAGTCTCGGAACTTAAAAACCCCCAGAGGGGGACCACACAGGTACTCTGGGGTTTTTTGCGTAAGAAAAGGGGAAGTATTGTGGTACCTGTGTGTATTAGAAGCAGAAAATACTGTTGCAACATTTCTCAACTTACTTGGAAAATAAAAATACTGTGGGCATCCTCCCTCTAAAAAAACTCATCAACGTGAATCCCAGCCCTATTTCACAACTACATTTACGTCCATGTTTTGTATTTTAGAACATTCAGGGCAAATGAAACAAAAAGTAGCTTAACTACAGCAAGTTGGTGTTCCAGAATATTTATTGTTGTAATGAAATACAGATAAATACATCAGACAGAATGATAATACAGGCTTAAGGAAAAAAAAAATTCTTCAAAAATTTGTTATTGCTAGACTTCATCTCTTCTGACCTGCACAAATTGTATGTTCCTACCTTTTGAGAGGACATTAAAAGAAACTTTCTGCCTTAATTTTCTTCCGCAGTGGATAAAGCTTACACTTGAACAATAACAAGAAAAAACTGGAATCAGTTCAAACAGCAGCTTGGATTGCAAACAGAGAAAATGCAACTTCTTATTACTTTGAGCTATTCCTATTCAATTTTAATAAAAACTTTAATTAGGGGAAAAAACCTCCCAACATCTCAGGTACTGTATAACGCTATTACACTCTTCCTGTTTTGTACAGTTTTATAGTATTTCAAAATCAATATGACTCAAATAGCACACAAAGTGCTGAAAATAGAAACACCCAATGGCTCAGCAGGATGCAGCATCCTTGAACTTTCAAATGAGATTTATAATAAAGAATAATTCCTGTAAAATAACAGCACTTTTATCCAAGCTATAACTTTTGTAGTTTCCATGAAACTTTTATAATTACCATTATAAAATGTCATGAAGGAAGGCAGTATTCCAGTTGGCCAGCACAAGGGGCACAATTCTAGAAAAAAATTACACATAATGGTATCTACTGAATCTCATCTCTGACAAAGATTACTGCCCTTTTCTAGGTCACACAAGCCACACTGATAAAAATGCAAAACTTCTCATAAAAATGTAATCCACTAAGGAAATGCTGATTATTTTTCTCACTCCCATGTTCTTTCATCCAATTTTGGGAAATTTTCCTGCTCCCAGAGTACTCCTCTTTTACTTGCATGATACCATCTTCCTAAGATACAAGCTGTCTATTTACAGCCATACTTACTGTCCTGTCTACGTTTCTACATCACTTGGACTCCTGTGATCCTCAGGAGATTGGGTCACTCCATTCCTGCATGACAGTTATGGTCTAAAATTCAACTTTATTAAAAAACTACCATGCAAAAGGATTTGATTCATCATTTGTTACTCCATTACAGCAATGCACAGCACCACATGGCTTGCAGAAAGATGAAAATCCCAGTGCGCGAGTTTACCTAGTGGAGGCTTGGGAGTTGCTGCATGGGCAAGGAAGAGCAAGGAATTATGCAGAAGTGGACATTCAGGCTTGCTGAGGCAGGAACAGCATCGTATTTATGAAATACTACCCCTTCTGTTTCATCCCTTGGACCTTCCTAGGCAGCAGGATTACAGCCAAAGGCTGCTGCCATCAGCCACGCACCCATCCAGCTGCTCAGGAGAATCTCAACGGGGATTCCAGAGGAATTCGGGATGAACAGAAACAAGTATTTCCACACTTGGGCAAGCGACACTTTCAGTAGGAGTTCTTGGCTCTCCTCCTTTTTCATTTTGTCTATCACAGCACTTATGGCCCTTCTTATAAAACATCCTTAGAAAGGCAGTCAGAGTCCAGCAAAAAGTTAAATGATAACAGACACCAATCATTGACACCATTCCTTCCACACAGGTGAACTTTGGATTTGCAACCTATCTTTTCTCTTCAGAATCAAAGAGGTATCTTTTTCAGGAACAAGTAGCAATAATATTTTATCTACTCTAGTCTTCTTCAGCTTCTTATAATATTACACAATAAAATTAAATTACAGTTTTGCCTTCTAGCCTCACTACAGATTTAAATAAAACAAAATATCTCATGAGAATCATGGGACCTACAACATGCTGAAGAGCAGAGTTGATTGAAGTGTTAGAAATTACGAAAAAAAGTGATCTTGATTTGTAGAGATATTAAAGAAAGGCTTTTTTCTGAACAGAAAAGCTCCGTAAAGGTAAGGTAAATTTATGTTTTGCAGCAATCCAGCTTTTAAAATCTTTAGTTTCATTTAAGTACACAAAATGCTGAGTGAAGAATGCAAAGGAAGGCTAAGAATAAAAAAATAAAACCATTTAGATGACATAGTATATTTTTAAATCTAAAATAATTCAGAAACTGGGGTATAGTACAGAAATTGGGCTATACACTTTCCTCTCAGTAAGACAGTAAGGCACAGATCTATGGTACTATTATCACCATGGCAAATCTAAAACACTGATTTTACATTCATGCTTAAAAATTCCCTAAGCATTACAATATCCTTGAAAGACATATTCACTAACATGTCTTAAAGCTTATCTTGTAAGAGGAATTCTTGTAATATAATTGTTCGCAAACTTCATTTCTGTAAAACTGCCAGCTTTACTCACTGCTTGTTTTCCTAAGACCAAAAATAACTTATTTTGGCAATTCTTCAAGGAAATAGCTTCAATGACATTTCAGTAAATAGCTCGACTTCTTTAATTAGACTGCTTTTCCAATACATTTGAAATGGACTTTATATACTGATCTATTTATTACAGTAAAAGATGGAAAGAAAAAACAAACACACCAAAGAAAAAAAGTCACCTGTACTTTTCATTTATTCAGAAATTCCAGGGGGAAAAACTGCGTCTCTGTAGGGCTAGTGAGTCAATGCAGTCTCACATACAACTGGAAATTTGTAAGAAGAGATGTAACTCAAAGAAATTTTTTTTGGAGATACAGCAAATGCTCAGTGTACTTTCTGAAGATCATCTTGAAAAGTGCCAGAATGTGCAAGGACTGAACAGAAGCAGTTTCTGTTGCAGCAGTACTATTGTATACTAACTACAGGTTTTAATACCTCATCACTTCTAACACAACAGCTAGTAAATCACTTTATCAAGGTATGTATCTGTTTAATATTGTCATTTGTTTAGACTAACAAATTAGCTGACCCTAAACTCCTTGGAAGCATATGCATTTAGCATCTGAGACTCTCTTCCTTTAAGCTATAGAAGTAATATTACCATCCTCAGTATTAACAAGAGTACCAAGAAAAAAAACCAAACCAAACCAAACCAAACAAACCAGAAATCATATGCCATTATTCTCATTAGTCCACTAAGGTGATCAGTGCATTCACTTTTGTCCATTTAAGGAAATGTAAAATGTGAACATAAATCCCCATGCAATTTTGAGGCAGACGCAAAACTTCTAATCTTGTAATTCTGATTGCTCCAATCCAACAGAGTATATACATTCATTTGTTATCTTCCCACGGAGCACAACAGAAGTATCACAGATGCAAAGTTAAGCACATGTAAACGGTCTGTTGGACTCGCACTCCCACACCATAGCATGCAAGATAAAAATGACGCCTTACTGAAGAGTTCAGGACTTGAATGGTAAGAGGTTGACGTTTCTTTAAGACAGATCAGGAAAACAACCAAAATATTTGAGAACTTGTATGGCAACCAAAAGAGGAAAACAGGTCTTTCACACTGTAGAGTGAACAAGTAAATTTCTTGAAGAAGTAGAGAAACTAAAACTTGAAAAAAAAATGAACCGATAACAATTAAGTATGGTTCTTAATGGATAGTGTGTCTGTACGCACACACTTGTGTGGTCTTCTGAGACATTTATGACTTCTTTCTTATATAAGCTCTTCCTGTCAGATATTATGCAAGCTCATTCTGCAGCTTTTCATTTAGCCAAGGATTTACAGGGAGTAGCACATCCTGCACTTGAAATAAGCAGGAAAGAAATTATCTCTGATACCTTTGCTCTTTTTTCAAGCTTAGATGAAAACAAATAATAGGTTCAAATTGCTAGGGGATGAGAAGACAACACAGACTACACAGATGATACAAGTTTGACTACTTCAGAGAAAAGGACTCACCAGGACAAGAGCAGGAAGCCAGATATTAAATTGCTGGAATACTTTGCAAGGCACAGCACTGGGTACCAGTAAGACCTCATCAGAACTGCTACATGCAAATCTGGTGACCCCTTTGCAAGAAATATGATTCAAGTTGGCACAAGAACAGGAAAAGGATGCTAGGAATTTCAGGGAATTGAAAGCTTATTTATATTAGCAACAAAACCAGCTTGGCTTACATAACGATTGCAATACAGTAACAATTAGGGGATAAGATTGCTCTTTAAATGTCAGAGGAAGTGTCATAAAAAGCTCTCAGGATGAAAAGTAACTCTCTCACACACACAAGGAAGGTAGACTTTGAGAAGAGACCAGATAATAGGAGGTTCATTGTCCTCAGAATACAGATTCTAGTCAAACATCTAGTAGTAACAGCAAAGGTAAACAACCTAACTAGACTAAAACCACATGTAACTATATCACACAGCTAGAACATGTCTTTTAGTTTCATTCTACACCTATTCATTTTGCCCTTAGCATACACTTCGTTTTCAATATGCCGAAATGTAGCACATACTTAGCATAAACATTTAAACAGGTAGTCATAAAAGTTGCAGCAGTAAATACACTAAAGTACCATGGCCTTAGTTTCTGTAGTTTATTATTCTGCTTTGAAAACAATTAAATGCTATGTCACTAGCCTCCAAGATGAAAAGAATTTATTTCAATATATGATTTGGCAACTCCTGAATCTGACTACTAAACCAGAATTAAATTAAGAAAAATAACAGGTATTGAATAACTTGGGGCAGAGGGTGAAACTGACTTCGGTAATGCATTTTAAAAAGTGTGCTGCTTGTTTTTTAACCACAGAAAATGGGAAAAGGTTAGAGGATTCTACTAAACAATCCCCAAAATACATATTCAAAGTTTCCAGATTATTCCTTTTCAGACTAGGTTCTGGAACATACACCCATTAGCAATGGGAAGTGTTACTCCAGCACCTGAACTATTTTAAATCTAATGAATCAGAAAGAGTAATACATACAGTGTTGATATATCAGCCAACTCTTCTCCTCTGGGAATGGCACAGTTCCTAGAAAAAGCTGAGCAACTCCTTAAATATCCACTGTTGAGTAAAACTTTGAAAACTGAAAAATAAGGTATTGTTCAAAATGGCAAGGCTTCACAAAATGAAACCACAAGCATAGCAGCTGTCATAAGAAACTCATATGAAATCTCTTTGCTGTCAGTTTCTGTGAAGTAATACAAACTTTCAAGGCCAAGATTTGGATAATAACCTCGTGCACGCTCTCAGGCATTCCCATCTCTCCAATTCCTGTGTGTATTTCCCTGCTCTGTAACAAAGGCATTACCCTTCATCTCACACTTGTGCGCACAGTACCTGGCAATGCAAATGATTTCCATAAACCAGGAGTCTGAGTTGTCATTCCATTACTTGGACCATCATGCAAGTTCTGAATTCATAATATTCAGCAACTCCCTAAAAAGAGCTCATTTCAACTTGCTTTTAAAAGAGGCAAAAAATCTTTGCAATGCAATTATTGGTAAACAACTGAAATGCATGCAGCATTTCTACCCTGCATGTTTTTATTGTTGGTATTTAACCTATGTGCTGCCACTAGAAGTGATGCAAGGGGCAGTGACAGCAACTACTACAGATGAGGGCAAATGATCCCACTCACCAGTGGAAGACAACTCACCAGGCAGCAGCAGAGTCCTAAGGCATGAGGAATACATTTTTTTACAATGAGGGTGGTGAAACACTGGCTCAGGTTGCCCGGAGAGGTGGTGGATGCCCCATCCCTGAAGACATTCATGGCCAGGCTGGACGGGGCTCTGAGCAACCTGATCTGGTTGAAGATGTCCCTGCTCATTGCAGGGGGAGTGGACTGGATGACCTTTGAAGGTCCCTTCCAACCCAAACTATTCTATGATTCTATGGTAACTTCACTGCCTGCAGCACCCAAGTGTCACAGGCAGCAGCACTGGGTGAAAGAGAACCCCGAGGTACAAGGTTGCACCTTAACGATTCGGTACAAGAACACTGTGCTCTCAGAAACAGAAGCTCTTGTGACAGTGGAATAGCAATGAACTCCAGTTGAAAGAGAGGACAATGCTGTTCTTCAGGCAAATTATTTTGATGACAGATAGGTAGAATAAAAAGAATGATGGAAAACAGGGGGAAAAAAAAAAAAAGGAGAAAAGCATTGCTTACCCCAAAAGTTAAAATTCCAGTCTGCCCCAGAATTAGCCTATGCTGCTGAACAAGATGGATCTATAAATATTCTCCAATAAATATACTTAAGAAAAACAGTATTTTGCTTCCACTTTGTAGTGCAAGTGTTTAACTCCATCCTGATGATATGTCCAACAGCAACGTGTCACCAAAGAGAGCAAAGAATTAAAAAGATAAAGATCTGATTTTTAAAATAGCTATTGCTTTCAGAGAGACAGACTAGTGATAGTCCACTTTGCAAATTAAAAAATGCAGAACAGTACCATGAGGAAGAATCTATTCACCACTGTTTTAAATAAGGTCCATATAGTTTTTCAGGCTAGAGTGTTTTCACAACCTTTAATGAAAGAGTATGAAGACTGAAGAGAAAAGCACCTCTTAGTAACCTTCAAAAAGCTAAAACGCACCTTTCAGGGCATATGAAAATTCAGATTCTGGCAGCTGTTACTAATGATAATTCTGGAAAAGAAGCCGCATTCAATCTGAAATTTCAGAACTCATCTGAAACCGTGTGCCAGAGGCATATGTCAGTTTGTTTGTTTGCCTTATACTTTAATTAATTAATTTACTTATTTTAAATCTGTTTTGCATGTGGGCAAAAGCTGGGGGGGACCAAAAATTTCCTGTAACAGAGTTTATTTTTTGCTATAAATACCATGTTGATCTTTAACACAATTTTACTCTTATAACAATGCTATCGTTTCGTTATCCTCCCCTAAACACTGGTCTCTAAAGTGATTACAGCTCAATAACGAGCTTGAAAGGATATGAAATTCACTTGGGTTTTCAGCAAAAGGCCTGCATTCAGAGACCTTTTTCACATAAAAAACGAGCAATTTTACATCCTCACACAATCCTGTGTTCATGGCCACAGAGAAGGCACCAAGCTAATATTAGGAAGTGTACCATCTTATAGTGAGTTTAATGAAAACTGAAAACACAATTACATTTCATTTTAACCCAGGCTAAGCTAACCACTACCTACCATTGTGCCTTATTCATGCAGACTGGGTGCTACAGAGGTCTTTTTCATCAGAAGCTTCTGATAAGGAGCCAGACAGAATAATACTTAAACTGACAGGTCTCAGCCACTCCGTTGATACAAATGCAAGTGGCTAAAAATGACATATGCCTTGTAGCTACTGTTACGTCAATATCAGTCCTCTGTGGAGAAGCATCTTGGAAAGTTAATAGAATGATGCACACAAGCAAAGTCAATTGCATATGGCTTTTACTGGGGTGAACAAATCTGTATCACTGCTTTTACTTCAGAGTTATATTACATTTGAAGCACGATCCAGACAAAATACACACTAGCAATTTCCACTCTCCCTGCTTTTTCCCTCTCTCATGCAGTATCTATATGACACACAAACATTTTATCAGTTTTATTCTTCCAAGGTTCCTGCCATAGAGGATCACTTACAGCAGATGTAATACTAGATGCAAAAAATACTAGATGCTCTTGGAAACTGTTGAGGTGGCTATGCTTATTATTTTAATGACAATTTCTTATAAGTATGGTAGACTTACAGATGTATTCATTCCTCTTCATATGTTTCTTTGGGAAATATGATGTGAAACAGATTCCAAGGAAGAGATTCAAACATTCTGGGGGAAAGGCGGGGAAGGGGGGGAAAAAAAAAAAAGGCAGCTCTATCCTCCTCCATAAGCTCTGACCCCAAGACTAAAGAGCCATCCTTGCTCCCATAAAATGAATGAAGAATTCTCTGATCTTCCTAAGCTGGTTTTTGTTCTTTTCAGAGACTTTCCAATTGACAGATTTGCATCATGGCACTCTTCCCTGAAACTCTTTTTTATTTTCTTCTTGGAAAAAAAAAGTCCTAGATTTTTTTTTCTCTATAGAAGAGTGACCTCTGCAGTCAGTGTCTGCAGAGGTCTTTATGCTGTTCTTTAATCTCCTCTTTTTCACTGTCACAGATTTGCAGAGATGGGGGCAAGGGGGGATCAAGAAGAGAGGAAACAGGAGTAAAAACAAAGAAAACAATCAACCTCTCAGAACTCTGATATCAAGCATTTCAAACATAGTTTCTCTCTCCTTTGCTACAGGATGAAAAATGGTTCCAGATTTTGAGGAAACAAAACCCAAACCCATCACCAACAAAGGAACCATGCCACCATGCCTTCTTCTGAAGTACTGAAAGAAACTTAATACTGAAATATTCATTTGAGAGGTGACCCCTCTGAATCTGTAGAAAAGGATTCTGAACCCACTGCCAATCACAAGTTGAATCAACAGTGGGATGATGCTGCCCTCTCTGGTGCGTTAACAGGAGTGTTGTACACAAGACACATGGGGAGGTTGGTTGGTTTGTAGAAGTGAGGCATCAGCTCTGTCCAGTTTCAGCTACTTGACTTCAAATGTAGACAAACTGAAATGAGTTCAGGCAAAAGCAGCAGCATGAAGTAACATTCAGAGAATGTGATTTACGAAAAAAATGAAAAAATTGATTTGTTTAGAATAAAAGATATGTTCATGGGCATATACTACACATCTTGGTATACTCAGATGACTGTTATGAAAGAGATATGTACTCAATGGCCACTTCACATGGTAATAGCTAGTAAATACACCAATTTCGAGTAAGGGTGAATTAGTGTCAATAGCTACATAGCTGGAAAGATGTTCTTTCCAGCTACGCAGATAATTTACCCCAGTAGAAAATATATAAGAAACTTAAAGAATCTCTGCCACTGCGAAATTGTAAAGAGTTAAGAAATATCTCCTGGGAAAGGCTTAAGCACAATGCATCTTTCCATCAATTTGCTTTTGCCTTCCAGTCTGTCACTTACATTTTAAGTTCAAAAAGACAAATACAGGTAGTGAGACCAGAGACTCCTTCCTACCCACCACCTTCTCCATGTGCACCGAGAGCAGTGTGAGAAGGCAGGGTACACAGACAGCTGCCAGCACCTCTGGGACAGTCAGCACAGGGATTTTTATGTCCAGCCCAAAGTCGCAGCCCTGCTGCCTATAGGATCTTCACAGCAGTTCAGGCCAGCCCACTACACGTGGCACTCAAAATGCCTGCAGCCACCTACACCCGTACCTAGAGAAACAATCACCTGAAAACTTTCTGCGGTAATGCAGAATAAGCTCAACTCCAGCAATACTGAGCAGGATCCTGGTTTGTATGTCCTGCTGCTTTCTCAGCTAAGCAGGTAACACAACAAGCCTTCACTGAGTCACCGCGTGGGTGAAGACGGAAGGGATCCCTGGAGATCATACAGTCCAGCCCTCCTGCTCAAAGCTTCCCCCTTCCACCTGTGGAAAATGGACTGATCTGAGTGTTTAACAAGCTTAGTCACTCCCAGCCCATTTCAAATTAAGATCTGGATCAGCCATCAAGAAGCAGCAATCAATTGTATGCTGAATAAATGAAGGATTTGGCTAATAAATTAGAAATTATTTCTTAATATGCCCTATGAAGAGTTAAGAGTGATTATGAGAAATTTCTTCCTCATCTCCAGATTTATATATATTTTCATTATACCATAATTTAAGGCTACATTTCATTAAATGAATGACTGGTAGCTAAAAAAGGAAACATGCTGTCACAAATATACAGCAAAGGAAAAAAACCTAAACAATACATTCATCTTATGCTTCAACAAAACACAATAAAAAGCAGCACTAGAAACAGTCCTCCTCACAAACGTTTTCAACATCAAGATCAATTCAAAACCACAATAACCATCTAAGCTTATGCAGCCCATTTTGCAAATACAGAAAGGTGAAATGCATGAGATTATTGTAAAATCAAGTGTTAACTAGGCATTTGTTCAAGATGACATTTACCTTACATGGTACACAAGCCACACAAGCTAGTATAGATGAAGAAAAAAAGTCCTACAAGATTTTCTACTTGTAACTGAGTGGAAGTAGAAAGCTGCCTTGCACTCTCAAGATTTCTTGCACAGTGTTTTATCTTCCTGACACTCAACATCTTGTCCTAAACAAAGAAGCCCCTGCTCATGGAAAGAAAAAAAATCCTAATTTTGAAAGAAGAGGTTACAAAGGAATAATGAAGAAAGCCTAAACTTAATATTTTGTTAATCTGCACAGGACAAAGATACTGCAAGCACTACGGACTGCATCAATTCTAACTTGGAAACCAAAAATATAGGTCGGATTTCTATAAAAATCACCATACAAATTGTATTGCGGCTGACCTGCCTCTTCCCTTACGCAGCTTCTATTTTTCGCTCTCCTTTAATACTGCTACCTGGGGATGTCCCCTTGTATTTTCCTCTCTCTCCTATAATGTATCCTTCTATGTCCTGTTATCTGGCTGTTGTCATTATGAGGTTTTTAGTCTAAATTACCATCCAGTTTGCCCATTGTTTTGTAAGTGATTTAAATACTTGAACAGTGCCTCTAGACCCTTAGGAGCTGTATGGTCACACCAATAATACCACTGCAGTCAGGCATCACTACAAATTTCATTAGAGATATAAGAGAGCTTACTTTTTTTTTTTTTTTTGTCTAACAGTATAAACAGGTATTGAATTTGGTTAGCCAGCCTATATTCTGGGTATCTCTGTAAGTGAAATATAACTGTGAAATTATGATAAATAATGTCATACACTTAAGTCTAAGCACTGGTCTCAAATTCAAAATAAAAAAGGCAGTGCAGCCGAAAATGTCAACATACATATTATAAAGGTATTACTAATTTTGTTCTATCCAATATGTTATCTAGAATTTTTTGAGTTTTTCAGTTCTGTAGGGAGAATCTTTCACTATTTTTTAAATTTAGTCTTGTTCTAAAACTAAGTAACAAATGGCGTAGTTAAAAAAAAAATCATGAAAAAGAAGAGTGAAGAGGACAAGAACGAAGATTAAGTTATCTTAAAATGTGTACAGAGAGAGCTTTAGAGGAAGATCTCGCTTCAGCGACAATTTTTTTGTTTATTGTTCCATAAAAGTCATGAAAATGAGCAATGAAATAGTTAAGAAATAAACAAATGAAAGGCAACTATATTTATAGGTGTGTATCTATTAACTGTTTTAATAATCAGGCAATATTTTATAGCTATTAACTTCAAATCTATTCTAGACTTGTATTTAAAATGCATACTCCACAACTACCACATTAAAATCCCACATCTCACAAATCACTGTGCAAACTAAACCCTCTTCTCTACAAAGTCGATTTATCAACTTGAGATTCTATTTAGTACTCACCACTATTTCTGTGTTTCCTGTAAGACTTTATACCATACATTAAAGCTACCTGTAGCTCATGTCTCCCTCGCTTCATCCAAACCCAGTTTTCACAAGAAGCTCATTATAATTTCATTTTTGTTTAGTTTTTTAAGCAGGCTTTTGGCAACACTGCCAAAAAGAACAACAAAATTTGGGCTAAAATTTTCCAAGTGTCTGCCTCAGACTTTGCTTTTATATTTACTTGATTTTTGGCAAAAATGATTTAGCTTTTTCTAGGGATTGTCAATGAATGTCTACGTTTCTTTGTGACAAGACTTTTATTTTTCTTCCTGCTACCTTTTGCATCACTCACTATGCAGCTTCTACAACAAAAGAGAGAAATGCTATGAAAAAACAGTGCATTGTCCTGTAGTCAAAGAATGTAGGATAGCGATAATCATAAGCAGACACATCTTCTAACTTCTGTGTTTGAAACTGTAGCCTTAATGCTACGTGAGTAATTAAGTCAGGATCATTTATTAAACACACACTGATTCCATAGACTGCTCCCCCATCAATCCACAATTAGATATTCACTGAAATGACAGCTGAATCTCCCTTCTTACAGCAGCACCACTTCAAACAAGTGCACGGACTCTCAGGCTTGAGCATCTACTGTGAAAAGCTGCAGTCATTGTTACCTACAGCAGCTCCTCATGCATGTGCATCTTCCATGTGGCATTTTACTTTCTCCTTCGTCTTGCTGACATTTATAAAAGATCAAATTAGCACGGTGAAAAAGTACCCTGAGTGTCACAAGTGATTTTGCCCCAGCATAATGTCTTGTTCCTATTGGTTTGCAGATAATGATGAATCTGGATTATAAAGATTAAGTTTCATTTCTTCTGCATTTTTGTAGGGGATGAGGAGAAGGTAGCAAAGAAATCCAGTACTGCAAAATGAAAAGTCTGTTTTTCTGAACTTAAAAGCTGACAGTAGCAGGGAAGCCTACACATCAGTGACCTAGTTATTGAAACATTTGCTAAGGTGCTATAATAAATATACTTAATGCTGTAACAAATGTAACAGATGAGACCACAAAACACAGGACAAATTATTTTATATTCATTCATTTAAAATGATAAGTCTCTTTCACCTTCAGGCTAGTCACATCTGTTGACAACCAGCCTATTATCCTTGAGCCTAGACTCTGTTTTGACTGTACAGATACATATCCGGAGAAGCAATTAAGAACAAAAAGCCCATGCTCTCCAAAACATAATTTATCAATCTTTTTGTACTCAGAAACAACAACAATAAAAAAGAAACAATTTTTTTTTTCTTTTCTTCCAATGTCACGTACAGGCAATGCATAAAGATATTTGTCTTATTCATGAATAACACAGAGACAACTTTTAAAATTTGGAAGTATTTTCTAAATTATTGAAGGTTTAAAGCAAATCTTTCAGGTATATTTTCTTAAAGTAATATTTCAATAAAAGACAGTAGCAAGGAAACAATAAGACTGGAGCAGTACTTCTAGCTTCTGGAAATCATGGGTAAGAAGACATGAGCTTCTAACTGCTGCATGAAAAAACATACCACACCAGCGTAATTTGACTCAGGATAACTCAGTCCTCAAGCGACTAACACATGAACTTTTGTGGATTAAAATAAAACCTTGAAGAGTAGATACTTCCCTCGAATCAAACTGGGAGATGTTTTCAGCTATAACAAGCATTGAACTCAATTAAAATAAGTAGTTGCATCTGATTCTCTGACAGAAAGATGAAATTACATCACTGTCAGCAGCAGCAGCAACCAAATGGCAGATAGTAATCGTGACACGAACTCTACAGTACATTGCAGGATCAGCAAGTAACACATAACTAGATTAATTTCAATAATTTAGTGAGCAACTTGGAAGCTAGTCTTTTTTCTTCCATCTACATTTGTAAGGAGGATGTTTATATAGGAATGTTTAATAGTGTCTACAAGTACCAAGTGTTTAAATATCTAAAGTACTAATGAACACTTGAGACATATGGTCAGCTCAGAACGCATACACAAAGTGTACCTACAATACTTATCTAAAAATGAATACATTTGTGCTAGACTGATTCTTATTAACTCTTTTGTATAAGTGGGAACTTCTCTTATCTGTGTATTAGATTTACAGTAACCTAAATTTACATTAATTCAAAAAACATAAAAACCTACAATTATAACCTATTTGTAAGTCTCCTGTCTTTAAGTGCTATATTTCAGCAATTTCACTGAAATGTATTTCTCCTTACCAAATATTTACATAAAGAATATACCAAATATCAACTACAATGATTGGAAAATAAGACCAAGGACAATACAGACCCCATGACCTGCCAAATGAAGAATAAAAATGTAAGTACACACTGTACTGCTTTTTTTGGTGGATTTTATGAATATAGTTATGGTCAATATTTTAAATGCTATGCTCTGGTCTCTGTCTAGGAGTAGACAGAAACATAATTCAGTCTTCCTTAGCTACATGAGAGTGATAGCAGCTGGGTTTTCCAACCAGTTCTTTATCTCACGGAAAAACACAATTGGCCTCCTCTCCTGAGGTACAACAGTATAAATTTTGCATAACGGTAACAGGAAGTTAGTTGTGTTCTGCAATCTCAAGGTTTCGGGGGAATTAAAATACCTCTCACATTTCTTAGATGCCCAAACTAGCCCTCTGAATTTTGCAAGCTACTCATTGAGTTAGGTTCTTCCAAAGCACATGGGGGTTTGAGTAGAAGTAAATCCTGCAGTTCTGCACACCTGTTTCCCTCCTACTCATGAGATAACCTTATCTTCTATGCACCCATCTCTTTTACTCCCGAGCTCTCTTACTTTAATTTCCTTTTTCTTCATTACCCACAATTCTCCTTCATTCTGTTTTATGATCTAGGTGTAACTTAGCAGGATTCAAGGCACTATTGTATTAAAAAGGGATATACAGTCACTTCTACAGTGGTAACTACCAAATGGGATGAACTAAGCTCTTGTTGGTCAAGCATATCTGAATAATAATATTAATTATTTTTTAAAGTCGCCTTCAAGCACGTCATAACAACAAGAACAAAATCTCTTATCCCAAACCCAAAATAAACAAACAAAAAACACACCAAAAGGAAGACCATATGTACATCTTTGTGCATCGACTTCCTGTGTTTTTGAAATACTAATAAAAAAGGCTCTCTGTGCCTATAAAAGACAGAGACAACTCACTGATAATATGGTTTCAATAAACTCCCTTTTTTATCTCTTGTTTCTGACAACGCAGGGGAATTTCTGTAGGGCAGGACTACCCTATTACTTAAATGCCTATGACAGTCTAAGGCCTAGACATATGAGGCTTAGATACACCACTCTGAGAGGGTTATTAAGGTGTGGCATCTGCAAAAGTTTATCAAAATAAATATTTCCAGCCTAAGTCATATTATAGTTCTGCATTTTTTCTATTAAATTAAATTTCAGGTTGAGTAGATTTCCAAATTATTCTATTAACATTCAATTCCAGTGGCTAAAAGAAACTTGTCTGAAGGTACGGTTGGCCAAGCTCACTCCCTGCTACACTTGAGAGTATTTTCACAAAAGCAGGGTTACTAGTGGAGGTTAAATTGAGCTTGAATGCCCCAGAAGTTTGCTTGGCATCACTGTAATGCCTTCCCCATTGTGTTCTGGGTCTTCTCTCCCATGAGAAAAATGTACAAATTCTCTTCTTTTATCTTCTCCCTCTTCAGACTGCATTTCATAATTGCTAACACAGCACTGAAGCATCACGACTTGCCCCGGCTGAGTAGAAGAATTCTCAATACAGAGGTACAGGGATACACAGCTACTTAAAAACCTGCTGATGCCGCAAGGATACAGCATATTTGCTTGAGGGAGGAGAGGAACATATTATATGTTATTATATTTATATATTATATTTATATATATAGCTTGGAGTGATATATATGCATTTTCGTCGCATTTCTCTCTCAGAACTGTCCTGTTTCTAAACACTTCCCTCCATGCCCCCCCTGAGCTCCACAAAGACCTTAGGCTCCCCATCCTGCATTTGCACGCCTCTGACGGTATCGAGGTGAAAATACATCTTTTAAAATAGCTTTAGTTACTAAAAAATACCAACCCCTGCATGACTTTTTTTGCAATCTAGAGAATTCAAAATACTAATCATGTTTATGTTAAATTTATCAACAGCTTATCTGTCTCATCTCTTTGATCATAAGCTGCTCCTAAAATTATAATGTAAAAACACAGTACTTCCCCCCCCAAAAAAACCCATCTATGGAACCTTAAAAAACATGAACTATATCAAGGGAAGTAATTACAATAAGGTTGACCAGAGTCAGACAAGGAGTAATTAGAAGTGTTATTTCCAGTGAGGAATCACGAGAAAGGACAAAGCATGCACTTTGTTTTCTTTGGACAGGATCAATACAGCATATGGAAGGAAGAGGTATTCTCATGCCCCTAAGAAGTCCTACTCCTTTGCCCCTTAAACAGTATTCAGTCCTAACAAAATCTGAGTCTTCTTACTTAGCACAACTCCTATCTCACTAATTTCTGTTGTCGACGGTAGCAGTGCCACTGAACACTGAAACAGAAGCAGAAGAAAATAACTCACAGCCATCCATAACCAGCAACCTTTCGCTCCATCCTTACCCATGATAGAACAAAAACATACTGTATTACATACACCTGACCTCCTCCTTGAATTATTTAAATCATTGCTGTGAAAAACAACTGTGAGCACATTAACAAAAATGCAGTTCATATATAATTGAGCCTAAAAAGCCTAAATGGCATTAAGGCCACCAGCCATTGCTCTGGTGTAGGTTTTGCTGTGTTCGGAGCACAAGCCTGAGCCTCCCCTAGCACCCCACGTTTCCCACGGCACCGGCTGCTGGAGGGGCCCTTTCCCTCCCCACTGCTCTGCCCCACAGCAGCTCCTCTGCACCAGCAAAACTGCCAAACAATAAAAAGCACTGAAACGAAGACTTTCACGTGACTTTGATAAAAGACAACAGCGATCGCTCCTGGAAGAAGAACAATGGATCTTAACCACATTCAGAACAAGAGTCTCAACCCTTCAATTTAGCTTTTCCCTCAAGTGTCTCACACTTTCAACTACGAATTAATCAAGCTAAAAAGGCAGAGGGAGAGGGATTGTCATTTCTATTTTTAAATACAAAAGAGACAGTCAGGTACTATCAAGATGAAGGCTAGCAAGATTGACACAGGTAGGATTTATGTCTAACAATCATGTTGGTTAAGGAAGGCACACACCACTACAGACCTTTTCCAGCAGATTTGCAGGAGTGTGTTTCTGTGCAAGAAACACAGGTTTGAATACTGTATTTGATTAAGATGTTCTGTAACCCTGCGGCTGGCCTGTTTGAGGAAGATTACTGGAATTTTTTGTAATATCTTTGAAATTCTTTTCCATCATAAAGAGAAAATTTTAGTAGTATCTCACAAAAACTTATAAAATCCTCTGGCTCTTTCTCGCAGCATGCAGCAAGCATCAAGCAAAATTCAATGTAGTTCTGCGTCTATACATTAATTTTTAGAATCCAAAGATGAAGTATTACCAGGGTTCTGAATTACTTGCCTTATACATTTTTGAAAAGTAGGCCTAGACAGTCTTATAAATAAAGACCTTATAAAAAGGCCTAGACAAGCTTATAAATAAGCACAGTTTACATTCAGAAAAGTTCATCAGAAATTCAGAGAGACTGCTAAGAGTTCCTAATGGTTCTTTTGACACTGAAGAACCTAATTTTCTTCATTTGGCATTTTCATCAAGTCATGTTGTGTTGTAATGGACAGATTCTCACTCAGACAAAAAGGCTGGATTTACATATGGTCACATCCAGAAGCAGATAGCCCATGCTAAGCTCCTATCGTGTGGAGGTATCTAAGATTTTAGATCACTGAAATTAATGTCTAAAATACAGGTACTTCAGTAAGTCCTACAACACCAAACTGTATGGATACTAGCAATTAAGACAGAAAAAGACAAATTGAATGCAAAAGAGCAACAGCTTTACTAAGAAAAAGGGAGGCCACGACGTAGAAGGAAACTATTGGACTAGAATGAGATTAGGAGTGGAGTTCCTTACAAATCATTCTGAAAATTTACCTTACAGCAAAAACGGGACAAAAAAAATGGATCACAATAATGACATTTGACGCCGATTAAAAAAAAGAAAAAGTAACTACTATTAATAGAGAGGAAGATCAGAACATCACATCGCAAGAACTGAACAGCCTTTGAGGACCAAAGTGATAGTAATGACAAAACGCAATAGCACAAAGTCAAGGTCAAGCACTCTGGCAACACAAAGAAATTCTACTGTAAGCTGGAGGATCATCAGCTGGAAATAACAGAGGAGGAGAATGACCTGGATGTATTAATCAGGATGAATACAAACTATCAGAGAGATACAGTTGCAAAAAAGGGAACTGCAATCTGGCTGTATCAAGGGAGACATTTTCAGTAGAAGTGAGGACATATTAATGCCATTTTACAAGAGACTGGTAAGACCTCAACTGGAACTCCACACATTTCTGGTCACCTGTCTCAAAAAAACCCATGAGTTAAGCTGAAGCATGTGCAGAGAAAAGCTATGAGAATGACCAGGAAAGCAAGAAAAGGATGGTACAAACAGCAAACTAATAAAGCCTGGTTTAATTAGCCTAGTAAAATGAAGGCTGAGAGGCAATGAGAGTGCTCTCTATAAATAAATCAGAGACATAAGAAAAGCGAAGGAGAAAAACTCCGAAACTATAGACAACACTGGCATGTAAGAAGTGGATATTAACAAGCAGAGCTGGGAACTGGAAGCTCTTGTCATCAGGTGAACAACACCCTGAACAGTTTTACGAGCCATAATAGGGGCAAGAAATGTTACAGGACTGAGAGGCATTTTTATTTGGTTACGTACAATACTACTGCTGTTGAAGGCCAGAAGATCCCAGCAGCCCTCTTAACTACAGGCTGGTGCCTTACCAATATTCTGGGTTCAGATGCCACATTTTTGACTGTCATTCCTTTCAAGTTTTCTCTTTTCCTACGTATAGTACAGAAACACAAGACTATTTGCACGCATTTCCCTATAAAACCCCCTTGTTCTGAGGTATTCCTCAGCTCAGAGACTCTAGCCCTATGGGTAAAATACTCAGATTTTCTGACATAACCACTAGTGTATTGAAATATGTAGAAGCAGTTTGGTCAGGCTCTCCCTTAAACAAAAACCTAGAGTATTTTTAACATCTGCAATACATCCCAATACAGCAGCACCAGACAGCAACTTTATAGATCATTCTGTTCTGCATAATTAACCAGTCTGCCAAATCTAGCTTTTTCTCCCCATCCTCATATTGTAATCCCATAGAAAGCTGGTAATAAGCTAACATCTGTTCCATGATGCATTGTAGAACAAACTAAATCAACTAGTCAACCACTCTAACCACACTATTTAATGTAAGCAACCTCCTGGCATCCTGGGCAACTTAGGAAAATATTTCAATTGGCAAAAAAAAATGTAATTTTTTCACGTAACATGTCATTAAACACAAACACAAAATCCTTATCATACCAATAATAAATTTTAGTATTTGAATGCTAAAAAGCTAATGCATTTTTTTAAAAAAGCTTTTTTCCCTTTGAAGGGTTTTTCCCGTTTGAAGACAAATAAATAGAGTGCTTAAAAGCAGTGACACCTGAAAAGACTGAGTTACCTTCAATATGCTTGGTAACCTACAGTTAGTAGCCTAGCAGGGCAGCTGTTCTTTTCAAATACAGGGGTGATGGACTGTCAAAACACTGTGTGTCCTACCCAAAAGCTGCACATTATCCTAAGGAAGGGCATTATCCTATGAAAAGCCGTATCTTATGAAAGATCCACAGCCAGAAATCCAAGAGAGACTAGCACTGGTCTTAGGTTATGTCCACAGCAGGTAGGAAAGGTGATGAGATCTCTACCTAGGAATGGGGAGGCATTTTCATTCAGTATGAAAATATAATAGGATAGATACATTTAATGCCTAATCTTGTATTAGTCCTAAACTTGAGTTAAACTGTGTAATTTCCGTGTCCCTTCCCCCCCAGTTTCTACCACTGTCGTATTGATCATACGACCAATTCGGAAGTACTTTTCCTTCCAGTTTGCAAGAGCTTGCACTTGCAGATATTGTGCTAACACAGTGATCTTAATTACTGCTGTTATTGAAAATTCAGTGCCAGTTTTCATAGGCTCTTGAAGCCAAATTTGGCTTGTGAAAACACGGCCTTCTGTAGTATTCCCTTGCTAGTTAGGTTTACTCCCATTATGCTAAAATCAGTTTCTGCATCACCATACTCTGACTTCTAATGAAAAGACCCTAAGCAGGGCATATGCCATTCATTTTAAATCAAATGTAACCGTCTCCATCTAACATGCAGTCCAGGCTGCTGCATACATGCAGTAAAAAGAAAAACATAGTAAGGAGGGTAGCATGGTGATCAGGGAGAGCAAAATGACTGTAAATACTGATCTGGTACGAAAGAGAAGGTAACTTGGAAGGGAAGGTGCACCTTGCTGCTTCGAGAGCTAAATTCCTGGAGAGAAACGGCGAGCGGCCACTCTTTCAGCATCAGGTATACTTAGAAGTCTCTCTGCATGGACGATATTGATTTGGAGGCATTCCTTATGTAATGGCCATCTGTAATGTTATAATTAGACTGAGCAGCATACGTGCTGGACTCCTTTTCAACTCTGCGGGCACACAGCCCTTCATCTATAACCGGCATATGAGGTGTCTTTGGCAATGACCTTCCACTGGGCAATTTGTCCTTATAGGCTAAACAGAGTTCTCTGCTTAAAAACATTGAGTCTTCTTTTGAAGTATACAGTAATCTTAGTAGGAACCAATAGTTTCACTGGTTGTCTAAAAGTCACAAATTTAACAAGAATTATATGATTACTGAATTTACTTGATTCACTAATTAACATTATGATGGACTCCATGACAACAAATGAATAAGATCCAACGATAATTTAAATGAAGATGTTTTTTCTAAAACTCACCACTTTAAAATTACCTTTAAAAACAGCAACACCACTTGTTTCCTGTTTCACTATAATTCTTCCTCTTGCTGCTGACCTGGGGAACATGTTCTTTTGGGTGTAAGAGCCACAAAAAGAGAGCATGTTATTTTCCCATTGTAGGGTTTGCTCATTAGTTTTGAAATGGATCGAGAAAATAGTTTTTATTTTAATGGCACAGTCTTTTAAAAAATAATAAGATTGAGGAAAATGGCCAAAACAATACAGAAAGCTTCTAAATCAAATGTGACCTTATCCTTGGTGCCATCTTAAGACATATCAAGGGTCATCAGGGGCAGTCAACATGGCTTCACCAAGGGGAAGTCGTGCTTGACCAACCTCATAGTCTTTTATGAGGACATAACAAGGTGGATAGATGATGGCAGAGCGGTGGATGTGGTCTATCTTGACTTCAGTAAAGCAGTTGACACCGTCTCCCACAGCACTCTCAAGGCTAAACTGAGGAAGTGTGGACTGGATGATCGGGTAGTGAGGTGGACTGTGAACTGGCTGAAGGAAAGAAGACAGAGAGTTGTGGTCAATGGGGCGGAGTCTGGTTGGAGGCCTGTATCTAGTGGAGTGCCTCAAGGGTCAGTTCTGGGACCAGTATTATTCAGTATGTTCATCAACAACTTGAATGAGGGAATTGAGTGCACTGTCAGCAAGTTTGCTGATGACACCAAGCTGGAAGGAGTGGCTGACACGCCAGAGGGCTGTGCTGCCATCCAGCAAGACCTGGACAGGCTGGAGAGTTGGGCAAGGAAAAATTTAATGAAATATAACAAGGAAAAGTGCAGAGTCTTGCATCTGGGCCTGAACAACCCCAGGTTCCAGTATAAGTTGGGGAATGACCTATCAGAGAGCAGTGTAGGGGAAAGGGACCTGGGGGTCCTGGTGGACAGCAGGATGACCATGAGCCAGCACTGTGCCCTTGTGGCCAGGAAGGCCAATGGCATCCTGGGGTGTATTAGAAGGGGGGTGGTTAGTAAGTCAAGAGAGGTTCTCCTCCCCCTCTACTCTGCCCTGGTGAGACCTCATCTGGAATATTGTGTCCAGTTCTGGGCCCCTCGGTTCAGGAAGGACAGGGAACTGCTGGAGAGAGTCCAGCGCAGGGCCACAAAGATGATGAAGGGAGTGGAGCATCTCCCTTATGAGGAAAGGCTGAGGGAGCTGGGTCTCTTTAGTTTGGAGGAGACTGAAGAGTGACCTCATTAATGTTTATAAATATATAAAGGGTAAGTGTCATGAGGATGGAGCCAGGCTCTTCTCGGTGACAACCAACAGTAAGACAGGGGGTAATGGGTTCAAGCTGGAACACAAGAGGTTCCACTTAAATTTGAGAAGAAACTTCTTCACAGTGAGGGTGACAGAACACTGGAACAGGCTGCCCAGGGAGGTTGTGGAGTCTCCTTCTCTGGAGACATTCAAAACCCGCCTGGACACCTTCCTGTGTAGCCTCATCTGGGTGTTCCTGCTCCGGCGGGGGGATTGGACTACATGATCTTTTGAGGTCCCTTCCAATCCCTAACATTCTGTTATTCTGTGATTCTGTTGAAAATGTCATACTTCTTTGTGTACCTCTCACTTTAAATTTCAAGAGAATACCAGGCATTTGTGATTAGAAGACAAAGATACTAATACATGAGAATACATTTTTTAAAACTAGTATTTCCACAAGAAGAAGAAGCAGAAGCACAAGGTTAAAAACACAGCCTATCTTGGTTGTCTGCCCTGTGGAAATCCAACCAGGCTTTTACAATGGTTTAAACCACAGCGTGGATCTGCAGAGTATGTGGAGTGAGCTCTACCCTCTGATGGTTTCTTTCACGTGCCTCAGTTTCTCAGTGACATGAGAACTGTGCAACATAACTGCAAGACAGGTTTATGTGATTGCAGTATCTGTCAACAATGTCCGAGTTGTTAATATCCACCAACTACTAGTGGCTGTGTAAAGCACAATCCAGACTAGTTCCCTAAAAATAGGTATCTGTATCACAAGATGACAGCCTTCCAACAGATAGCCTTTTTTGTTCTCTTTTCTAGATGTAATTTGTTCTGTCCAAAACACAGATTTAAGCACACCAACAAGAAGTTGTGAGACTGTCTACAGCATACTTCTCCACTATAATTTTCAAATTTCAATACCTTCCTGTACATCTCTGATCCTGTACCCCCTTATGTATACCACTTCAATACTCAAAGTAAAATACATTCCTTACTCTCAGATGAAGCTCTGGCATAGATAAAACGATAGTTTGTTACAAGCAGTAGAAATGCATAGCAAAGTACCATGCTCTCCTGCTATTCTACACAAAGGAATCTTCCAATAACTTCAGCGCACCACATAACCAGAAAAAAACCCATTATGTCCTTTTTCTGCAAGACCAACATGACTATCTGTGGTAGAGCTGAAGTCTCAATTACTGCAAAGATCACGGTTCAACATTTAGCCTGAGGTATAACACACAGTAATGCTGTCCTTCCTTTGCAATACTCCTTCTTCTCAAGATGGAGTATCAAAGAAAGGCGACTCATCCCAGGAGCAGGAAAGCTGGTGCAAACAGCACTAGCCCAAAGCACAAGAACACCACCAGCCAGAAGCAGCCTCCAGGGCAGCCCCTGAACTACAGGAAGCACCAGTGAAGAAACCTCACTGGGACGAGGCAGCTCACTGGACAGCACGATGCATCCTACCACATCTGACTAGGACTGTCCCTCTGATGTCCAGGCTTGCGGGGCACTTGCGAGGGAGCAGAGAACGGAGATCAACAGTGTGTTGCAAACAGCACCCAGACCAGCAGCCCTAAACCATAACCCTTGGTGGAGATGACAGCTAATAAATACCTCAGCACAAACATATACTGCACAATACAGACAATAATACAAAACAAACACATTCAACACCCCCTACTTTGTGGATGCTATTGAAAAGGGATTCCCCGCTAGGATTCTTCCTTTTGAAAATGTAAACACCACAACGAACTCTCCTCCCAACACTTAATATGAAATTTAACTTGGAAGTAATGAAATTTGACTAGAAGCACCAAGCTGTTCCTCAGATGAAAAACAAACAAACAGACCAAAAAACCCAACCAACAACACCAAAATAATGTTTAAGCTGCTGATGTGTTTCCTACAAAAATATTTAATGGAATTAAATTCCAACAAATACATCATTAATAGGAAGCTGAGCTAGATTAAGATGGACAATAAGAACATCATAAAACTAAATCACTTTGTATTGAAGGCTGGATGGTCTTGCTGTATTTGAGAAAAATATTTTATTATTCATGGTTAATACAAGTATTGTGGAAGCCAAAGGTATAATCCTAAAAAGCACACATGAAACTGAAACAACTAGCAAAACCACCCTTTCTCGTCATTATGTAGCTTATAAGGTACTTTTAATATTTTATTTTCATTGCAAAATGTCAGGAAACGCTTCCTTTCCCACTCTTTAGATGCTGTGAAAACTTCAAAGCAATGTAAAACCTTTAATGGACATTAAATATAGCTATGTTCTTTTAAACAGAGTTCTGAAACTAATTAAGTTGAAATACTGTAGAAGATGCTACAACATGAAAAAACTGATGAACCTGTAACTGCATTTCAACTGGGCACACTGTGGGAGAATAATTTTTTCATTTGCAGCCAATGCTTATGGGCATTTAGAAAATTGTTAAAGTAATTGGAAGAAGTACGTAGGCCACAACTGTATGCATTTGTGAAAGGCGGACACCAAGATAAGAAGCTTAGGTCTGTTGATAAACCTCCCTGAAAGTGGCTTTGCTTCATCTATTGCTTTTTTTTTCTGGAGACAGTTTTATATTCTGTGCGCTGAAGCCTTACACTCTGACTAGAAACCAAATTTAATTGTGCTGAACATAGTTTAAACAGGACCATTTTAAATGCACCATTCCCTCCTTCCCACATTTAGTGGCTCTAGATGATAAAGTTCATTTTCTACTGCTTTACCACCTGTAGGTTAGTGACAGTAATGGCTCAAACAAGGAGAACAAATGCCTGGCTGAAACAGACATTAATGAAACAGCTGACAGTCCTCTGCTGCACAAAGGTGCAAGTGTGAATACCAGTTCTACAGACTAAAGCTGCCCCCTGTATCTGCAAATAATTAGCCGCACTGAAGCGAATGGGTTGTACATGCAGTTTTCTTTATGTATTGTTCAGTATTTCCCATGAGCAGCTCAAACTTAGAGTATCTAAGAAGTCCCTTAGACCTAAAACATAGTTTTACACTTGACAAGATTTAACCTAATTAAGCTCGAAATATAAGAAAGCAGAAGAAACTCTTAAGGCTACATGCACCATGTATCCATACTTGGATGCAAACATTTGCATTTTTTAAGCTTTTTTTTCTTTTCACTTTTTAAAAAACAATGAGGTTTTTTTGGTTTATTTTTCCCAAGGAAAGGGTTTGGGGTCTATTTTTTCAATACTATCTTGACAAATTACAGTAAATGTATTTCTTTTAAAAATACTCCATCATCCCAGTGGACCAGATTTGCATATGTAGATTATATGCATGTTAAAATATGATCACTTCATATTGTAAATTAAAACTAAGATAGTTATATTAACCCATGCTAGACCTGCACAAAAGACTGCGTAGCTGTGCAGCTGCGTTTCAGTATTTTATCCAACTTCCAGACATCGCAATGCTCATCAAACATTTATCAACATACTTTATAAACACCTTCTAATAACCTCGTTCTTCCTTGAAGCAAATCAGAGATAACACGCAAACAGAATCTCTGATGCAAAAGCTTCAGTTTTTTAAAAGCTGGAATAAATCCTGACCTGAATTTTACAGGCTTTTTTTTACCCACCATTTTCTTCATACAAGAAAAGATTCACTATTTTCCAACAAAGAATTACTCCTTATGAGTAATCCAGTAACTGCAATGTGGCTGTCGACATTCTAAAGGAACACTGCAAACAAGTACACAAGTTCTCATATTTCTATCTGGTAACCATGGTGAAGTCTGTCCTTTTGGACAACAAGGAGAGGCACTTAAGTCTCAGTTCAGAAAGGACTCACTCCTCTTTAGAAGAAACGAAACCTAAGCTTCTCACATGAAACCTGGGAGAAAAAGGCAAACCGAAAAATTCAGGTTAAAAACATCGAAGCTTGCAGCACTACAAGCACTTAATGCAAGTGATGCACTGGTCTCTCACAGCACATCTGCTCATATCGGGCTGTGTGTTGCAAACAAGGCATGGTAAACTTGCTCCATGCACAAACCTCAAACTAGGGCAACATGTTGTAGAATTCTCTGATAAAGTTTTTTGGAAATGTCTCCAAACCCAAATGGAAGCAAGAGGCCACAGATGTAAATGTTACCTTAGTCCTCAATGTTCAGCTGTTCTTTAGAGGTTTGCTGTTTTGGTTTTGGTTTTTTTTTTAAAAAAAAGTATTTCTATGCTCCAATATTTCAGCAACTTGTAAAAGAAAACTTATTCATATCTTGTAAAAACATGAAGTACTTCAAGTTTAGCATAACAAATTTATAAGAGAGAGTCGATCACAGCTGAACATGAAGACAAACTTTTTTCTTTCATTTTAAGCTTTGCTTCATGATTATTCTGTAACTTTATGCAAAAGCAAGTCTTAGTACTCACAGTAAAATCTGGAAACTGTGAGGAACCATTTGTATATTTGTTCCCCTTACCTTATAATTCTTTCCTCCTGCAGGCTGAGATAATTAAAGCTAAGGCACGTATAAAACATGGACAATGGATGCACTTGAAGTTTATGATGAAGGAAAGTGGTAGAGTGCTTTTAACGTCTTACAAGCTAAAAAGTTGGCATTCAATAATGAATGGAGTTCCACAACATGGCCTTGGTGCTACCCGATCTGTGAACTACCACAGAAATGTTAATAAGGTATCAGCTTATACTTTTTTTAAAACCTTTAGTGGTACTTAAAACAACCCCTGATTTAGAGTTTAATTAAGAAACAAGATAATGGGATAATAAAAGTCCTACTTAAAAAGCTTAACATTTTCAGTCTGATATCTCAAGTCAATTAGCAGACTGTACTGTGCGTCTTTTAAAGGAGCACTGCCAACCCTTATTACTGGCTCCCCACACATTTGTTTAAATAGGTTCCTTTCCCGGTGCACAAGTGGGAGTGATTTTTTTTCTTAATCTCTTGAAGCAAGTAAATAAAAATAATCCAGAAGTTTAGAAATTTAGTGGTGGGTTTGGTTCTGTAGGGTTTTTTTGGTTGGTTGGTTTTGGTCTTGTTTCTGGTTTTGTTTGATTTGTGTTTTCTTTTAATTTTCTATAGAAACATGACTGAATATTCGGCAGCTCTAAAAACCAAAGTTACTGGACTAAGTCAGATGCTACGCAAATGTCATCCAGTGTTTTAACATGAGAATGCCCATGGTTCATCTTCTGTTAAAAAATCTTGATCCATTTTGCTCTGCACTGTCATTGTCCACTATCACTGTATGCACTGCAGCACTGGGGTGCTGCATGAGTACTCCAAATTATCGCTGGGTCAGCCAGCACAGATGGTATACGCACACCTGCATGCTTTACAGAATTTGCCCCAAACAAGGAGTCGGTATCAGTAATATCTTTATCATTGTAACAATAATGATTTTTTGCACCTACTCAACATTTTCTTCAAAATCAAAATAAAAATTCTCCTGTTATTTCTTGTTGCAACAGGAGAATATAATCAGCCTCTCTGCAGCTTCATTAGTGCTAATGCAGAAGCTGAATTTATGTCTACTTAACTAATTACATTAACCAATTGCTCACTGAGATGACCTCTGTGGATCCTGATAAATCATGCAGGGTGAATCCCCAAATACAGCAGAGGGGAATTCCCAGTGGTTTCCTCCTACATTAATTCCATGTAGAACTGGAGAAATCAATTACTTATCAAATTGTAGCTCAGCTTGCTACACTAAGCCCAATTTCAGCATTTTCAATTTAGTACTTTCAATATTTCAGATTTGTGTCAGAAAAATAAGTTGAAATGGTCAGGCATTCAGGGCAAGATTTATGAAAGGAGAAAAATCTCAAACAGGAAGATGTCACATTTTCAAAGTTAACATTATTTTATAAAAATGCCATAACTGAACCTGACAACCACTTAAGAAATCATCGCCTAAATTTAAACTGATAAGCAAGTTAAAATAACAAAAACACAAATAAAGGAATAGTAAAAAGCCAGGACAATAGTTCATAATTACTTTCTGTAAGAGTCACATTTTTCAAACCCATATACATACAAAGATTCGCACCCATGCACTGTGGAGATCAAGTTATATTCTTACTGACTTGTGGGTTTCTTCTAAGGCCACAGAAGAGTTTTCCATGGATACAGTGGTTTGCACACAGAGCACATTTTCTCTTTCCCTGTCCACCCTTCACCTCCTTTTCTTGAACTTTTTGTCTGATGTGCTGCTTGCAGAAAAAAAAAAAATGAAGCTAGGGTAATATAAATATTGAGTCTATTTGCCTTTTAACTAATAAGATACCATGTGTCAAACCACTACTACAGATGAATTTTTTTCTTTCTTTCTTTATTGATGTTGGAGAGAAGGCAGGGAGAAAGGAGAAAATGTGTTTGCTTCTTTGTATTTAGAATTCTTGAAAACCAGAAAACACAGATAAAAATCACAAACTCCATAATCACAAGAAAACAATTTACATTGCAAGTCATTTTGTTATGTGAGGAGCAGTATCAGACTACTGGTCCCCTACCCTCAAAGCATCAAAGATGCAGGTCGGTCAGCCAGTTAATAAAGGACTTTTGAGACAGTAATGTTCTCTGCAAAACAGCACACAGATTATTTTAAGTGTCACTACAGTTTAATTGTTGCCACAAGAGAAAGCAGAAACACATCGTTGCAGTTTGTTCCTCTAGTGTGGTTTTGCTGGAAAAAAACCCACCTACATTTTACTTCTAATATAACCTACTACAATAAGAATAGCTTAACCTTTTCTCTCCCCTCTCCAACTCATGCTTCACTAATTTGAAAAAGCTCAATTTTCTTGACTTGGGTCTTTCTTCACTTTTTCCTCTCTTTAGACTCATTCGGAGCTGTAAAGATGTCCCTTTCCCCATTTAAGCCTTTTATTTTATGATACTTACCTATTTTTAGACTTAAGTGTTTCAGTCAATATGAGGCATTAGGATAGAAAATAATTGTTGTGATCTGTTCCTCCATCTTGCTTAATGTAGTAAAAAGGAAAGTTGTATAGCAGTTTGGCAGTCTTACTGGCTGTGGAGTGTCATTAAGTAAGAGACGGCAAGTTTTATAACACACCTCTGACTACTAAATTCACAAAACAAACAGAAGGTTTACCATGGGAGGTAGAGAGAGATCAGGCAATATCCTCAAGTCACTCTTCCAGTAAAACAGCATGTGGTTACTAAAATTGCTATGGGAACATGGGAGTTCATCAGAAACATACAGTTCTAGGTGAAAATGTTCCTTAAACTTTTACATTACCACTACTACCGAGAAAAAAAAAAGAAATAAAAGAAAAACAACCACCAAGGTGTAGAAAGTCTGGTGGTCATATACCAGGAAAAAACTAAAGCATTAAATTTGAAAAAGTGTCATTCTAAAATTTTTTATGCAGCCTTTGTTGTTAAGCTGTAGTATTTGATTAAGGAAAGAAAGTCTGTGTGTGTGCCCTCCAGTAATGCACTTCACTTGATTTTAACAGGTTCTTTAAATGCAGCTAAAAAGAAGAGGCCACAGTGAAGGGGCAAACGAGAGACAGCTGTTTTCTTTTGAGCCAGTGCTGCAGGCAGTTATGCTGCTCAATGGCCTACTCACGTGGTTTTGGAGGAAAGGAAAGTTATATTTGGGTATATCCATTGCGCACACAAATTCTGCTCTGACTTCCCTCCACATTGGATGGTTCCCTGATAATGGAAGTATATTTTTTAAAATAGTCCTTTGGCCGAAAATAATTGCTAAATTTCACCAGCATTTAACTGACTGTCGACCACATTATTCATCATTCCTTTCAGCCATGTATCTTGTTTCCAAATACTCACAGTTTGTTAAAAGAGGGCTTACTCCCTCTGAACACCAATTAAAAAATATCTTTCAGGACAAAGTAAAACAGCATTCCTCAACAGATAGCAATTACACCACCTCCACAAATATATTTGGATTTTGTACCACACTCGTAATAGTTGTTGCACTGAGGAAGCTTTATTTATCTGATTTCTGCAAAAGGGCCAAAATATGGTCTGGAAATGAATATAAATCTCCATTATTAAAACCCATGTTCCAAACATAGAATTCAGGTTACGCAGGTTATTTGAATTTCAAAATCCGGCTTCTCTAAATACAAATGAAGACTTCTAAACGAAATATAACACCAAGAAGAGGAACAACAACAACAACAACAACAACAACAACAACAACAACAACAATAATAATAAATCCATGTAGCTTATTTCTTTCTGTTTCCTGTCATTTACCCCAAGGACAGTCCTTTAAAGTGACATGGGAGAACAGCAGAGGGCATTTGAAATTTTTATTACTTTTCCAAGGTCATGGGTATCATGCAGGTGATTTAATAAACCAGAGCAGAGGGTTGATGGAGCACAAGGAGTTAATTAATTCCTTATCATTAAAAAAAAAACCAAGAAAAAATAACATACACAAGCTTTTTGCTTTCAACAAGCAAGCTATCTATCAGAAAATGAGGTTAAAAAAAATACTGGCAGAAATACAGAAAACTGATCACACTGGTAACTGAAAATATGTGGAATGTGCTAGGTATCGAATTTGGCCACAGGGCATTGCCAAACATGAAAATGCCTAAACCAAGAATATAAGACTAATAACAATGCAAAAAAGATTCCTATTACATACGGAATGCTTCTTCATTATAAATATTTTCTATAGCCTTGATATCCTGATGAAAGTGTATATAATAAATTATTCAAATAATAATGAATATGTTTGGTATCCAAAGACCTGAAAAATGGGATTATGTACTTGGTTACCTCTGCCGTAAAAATTATGCCCAGTAGTTCATTTCTGTCAGAAGGCACCAGAACTCCTACACCACAGGAAGCTCTTAAACATCTCCCGTATGTTTGCCACACTGACATGGGCACAAATGGCTCGTGTGAAAGCAGCTCAGAGAGAAAGCAAGGAGACACCTCCGGAGATTCTAGAACTAGCCCTGCTCTGGCCTCTATCCACTTCTTCCCTCACTTCTCCAGATTCTCTACTTCTAGAAAAGCTTATTTGACAAAATATAGCCATACCGAGATGTAAATGTGAAGTTTCACTTACGCTGTTTTTAACTGTGCCATAAATAATGTAATTGTCAAAACCCGCTCACCCACCAGTCTGTTGTGTGCCACATTTGTATTCCCTAAAGTAAAACATAAAGGCGTAAAAGGCAATAATACAGTCCAGACCTTCAAAATGGCTACAGCGCAAAATTAAAACCAGAAGAATGTGTGGATTTCTTACTTTGAGAAATCGGCCATGTCTCAGACATACTTATTTATTACTTCAGAGTTTCTGACAGAGTAAGAATAGTTCAGATGCGTCAACTGTTACAACACACATTATGAATATTCTTGTTCCCCTTTGTTCACAAGAACTAGAATTAAGACATTCTGCTTCCCAGTAGACAGTGCATGGGCTCTATTCCTGAACTTATTGTCAATGTGTGGTGTGGCATTTCACTAACATTTTACCTCCATGTGCATTAGTCTGTTTCAGATTAAAGAATCCTCTTTTGATGTAAAACTTTTAACAATTTACAAATAGAAATGATACTGAAAACAGTATGTCAGAATTCCAACAGACTTTATTCAAAAATACATTATTTTAAAAATGTAATTCCACTGCTAATTCACAATTGTCTGCTACTGTTTAAGTTGTGACATCTAAAAGGTCTGTTTTGTCTTTAAGAGACAGAGACACAAAAATACCCAGATCCCTACTTCAATGTAAAGAATGTGTTTCATTATGATAAAGGGTTAATTTTGCATTTCCAAAGCTTTTCAGAAGTCTAATTTAGGAATTGAATCAACAAAACAGAGAAGACACCAAGGAGAGGGAGGCACATATTAAAAGCAAACAGCAGAATATTTCAGGGCATTATTTTTTTCTTTTAAACAAAGCATAATTTTTTTTACAAAATAAGTGAGAAAGGCAACAGTGTAATTATTCCTGCTGTGTTCTGTAACATGCAAAATGTACTTTATCACCAGTGAACACTGTAGGATAAAATGCAGTTTCATGTGAAATTTGAGCAGTACCTTCCACTGGCAGAAAACCACTGTTAAAAAAAAGTAAGTGTTCCAGCAAAACCCTTCGTCCGGGATTAGCCTGACAATAGTTAATATTTTGTATTATATAATATGCTTTGTATAAACTTTATCAGTTTATTAACTATAGCAATATGACATTTTACAAGCACTTTACTGTTCCTTACACCTTATGAAAAAGTAAATGTGAATTCAGTCTAATAATCGGCTTGTACATTTTGGTTTTACAAACCTTCATCTTCTAACAGGTTTAAAAACCAACCACGGGCACTCAAGACAGCAACGCCACAAAAATGCAGCCACCCACCACTCCACTTTCCCCAGCAAGCCGTCCAGCTTCTCCACCCTCCTTCGCCACTCTCCTGCGTGCGTTCGCAGGGGACTGAAAGAAGGAAAAGCGCTTTGGCTGTGCCTGGAAGGGAAACCACATCCACAACATCGCTCACGCGTGACCCACTGCAGAAGCACATCTGGAACCCGTGGGGACTGTGCATCCCAAGGACGGCTCAGCACACCACCCTGCTGCCTGCAGACCTCTGCAAAGCTGCGCTGAGCCGGTCATGGACCACAGCTTTATGGTCACTCCTGTGTCACACACACACCAACGCAGGTGTAGGTGTAACTAGGTACACAGCTCGTCACACTGACGTAGAGGCAACATGCAATTTTAGCAGAGAGTCTGTTAAAGAACACTGCAGTTTGTTACTTGCGAACAGGAGGGGCAAAGCCATACAAAATCAAAATCTTCCACAGCTTTTTCCACAGAGCATTAGCACTGTATTAAAATTAGTATCTAAAGAAAGCATTGCAGAATTACAAGGTGTATCAGTTAACAGGTTAAAACACTGATATGAGAAGATATGGAAGTGCTAGACTAAAATAAAGAACTACATTTAGCAATAGTCTAAAGGAACATTTTCTAATTGTGGCAAAAATCTGCTGGTTTTAAGTATAGCAAAAATGGATCCTGCCTGCATGGAACTTATAAATGCCTGCCTTATTCAGACACAACATAACAAGTTAAAAAAAACCCACTAACTTCAGACTTTTTTAGGAAAATTAAGCATAAAAGTTACCTATCACAATAATGTACTTTCTCAATGCAGAACACTGCTGATTTTAGAAAAAAGCTGCAGCAAATTAAGCTCAGCATTTAAAACATTGAAGCTTTTCAGAGATGCACTATTAATTAACATAAAATCTTCATGTCCCACTCACCTAATCCTACACTGTAAAATGTGGAGTCAGATTACAGATTCATAGAATAAATATAAAAAAAATATTCCTTAAAATGCTATTCTGCTTATTGGTCATAAACAAGCTCAAATCACTGGTATTACTCTTAAAATAAACAAAGTAAATAATTATATAGAGTGACATGAGATCAGAATCCAGGTCCAAACTGTTTGTTTCCTGCACTACGAGTTCCGCTCAGGGTAACTGCAACCACAAATACATGCCCAAATGCTATTTTAATATACTATTAAATATGAAATACCACAAAATCTGCACTCCAGGCACAGAGCTACTATTGCCTCTGGTCCTTTACCTTGTCTATTGTTTTCACCTAATTTCAGTACTTTCATTCCTGTTAAGGAGATCCTTATTGTGCATGTTTCACATAGTTAATTTAATCCCAGGTTTTGCTAACTACAGTAATACTGGTTAATTCCTGACACAGGTCCCAAGTCTGTCAGGTTATGAGCAACTAATTCTTTTGCATTATCTAGTAGAGACTGAGTGATTTTAATGAGAATCAATTTCATTGAAGAACTCATCTGCAATGCAATACCACTTTTGTACATCTCCTGTTAAGTAGCATTTCCAATAAAAATTCACTTGGACAGCTTAACATTATGCCCAGAATGGAAAATGTGGCAAACTGACTAGAATCATGTGGTTTTTAGAAAGAGCCAAAGCAAATTCAAAACTGTTCAGAGAAAAGCTACGTGCAATTCTGTCTAGGAAAGAGACCCTTTGATTTGTGGATTTAACATCTCTGTTTGCTTTTCTCCTCTAAAAGGGTGGTCTCACCTTTAACTCTCTCTGAAACCTGGGCACTCTTGGTTACTTTTCTTGTTTAAACAAAACAGAGCCAATTAAACACTAAATTAGTCATGACGCTATTCAGCTTCTTTTTCAGGACTCTGCAGAAGAGTCTAGTTAACCTTTATAACTGAAATATCTCCATAACTGCAGAATAATTTAACTTGAAATGGGCCTCCAGAAGTCATCTGGCCCAAACAACACCAGCCCCCTGCTCAAAGAAGAGGCAGCTCTGACAAGTCCAAGTATTTAGAAAATTAGCTTCCCCAGAAATGCTCACTTCTGACATCTTACTCAGGGACAATGCTTTTGCAGCATGACAATTTAAATATTTTTTTAAACTTCCCAGGTACAGAATCACATACACTATTCCTTCCAAATTTAGTTTAGCTATTTTCAGTGATGTTGTTGATCTTCTCCACTCCAACTTGAAAATCTTATTTAAAATTCTAACTGAATACATTAAAATCCTTTGGTAATAATCACTATCATCTTAGACAAGAATCTCTGAGTTTCAGTTGTGGTTGCCTTAATCACTGTATTCCTTTTTATCTTTTCTGCATAACTTTCTCGTTTTTTGCTTTTTGTATCACTGCACATGTTACAAGCAAGATCCTTTATTGCTATGACTTCCTCAACTAGCTATACATCAATTATTAGTTGAGAAAACAAAGTGGTAGGCTAATTCCTGCAGCTCAAAGAGGGTTCTCCTCCTCAGCCATTCATTTCCTGCCTCAGTCAATTCCATACATTCCACATCACTCTTGATCCTTTAACCAAAACTATTTTATCTTATCTGTTATTAATGTGCACCATATCTACTCTAAAAGCGCTCCATATTGATTTTTCCACAATTTCCATTCTTCTCCTCCTCCTATTTTCTCTTTCATAATGCATGTTGATTACAGTCAGGTAACTTTGTTATTGTTGCTATTTCATACCTGTACCTTTTAATTATACTCACTTTACTTACAAACCAAATTCTTCTTATGGTATTCATTGGTTTATGTCTGGACACAAGAGAAAATTATTTTAAAACAGCTACAGTAGCATGAGATAAGCTCACCATCTGTAAAACTTTTATACACATAGTTTTTTGAGACTGTGAATTGCTTGGGGTAAAAATTATATTATTTTAGGACAGAGCATATGAATGACACTACTAATAACAGAAAAAAATCTAATAAAATAGCACTTCAGACAAACATGTACAAACATTATTACAAAAAAAAAAGCTTAGCAATTTCCTGCTTTTTAAATTCATGGGAATTCTTGAAATATTTAATTATCTCTCCATCTCACTGACTTCATTAACAAGAAATGCAAACGCATCAACCTTAATAAATTCATGCAAGTCACTTTTCTTTCTTGCCTCTGAAAACAGTATGTTTTATGAGCTTACGAAAAGTCTTCCTGATTTTTGTATTAGTAGCAATACTAAAGGCACAAACACAGGCACAGGAGAGTCCCACTTTTATCTACATCTGTAAACCAAAAAGCTAGTCTTAAGATATCTATTCAAATCTGGGAGGCGACTGCCATTTCGGAAAGCATGACCCGAACCGCCATACAAAAGAAGTGTAACAGTTAAGAACAGGGCATAGTTTAAAACTGTATTTTCTTTGCTACGTCACATCCTTCCTCATGCTAAAAACTCACAATCACCTGCAAACCACAATCTATTTCGTTCTTTGCCAGCGAAATTTCTTTGTAGGGCCCATGGGAAACTTAAGCACTCCTGATTTCTAGAAACTTCCAGGCCATTGGTTTTATTTCATTTTCTAATCCATTTCAGGGATCCATTTTGCAGTGTAGCTCCACAGACATCAGCCCAACTGAGAGAGTGGTGAACTTCATTCACCAGCCTTTCTTCCAACTACTACAGAAGAAAACACACACTGTGGGTTTCTCTGGATTTAGAGGGAGAATCAACACACTTCTCACCAGTCAGAAGGAGGAAGAGGTTTTGGTTTGCTTTGCTTTTATTTCCAACGCTTATATCTGCAGTCACAGTTTGTTCTACTGCTTTTGTGTTTGCATCCAAGGACACTTGACAACTGTTGACACAGGTAGCTGTTCAGATGCAAAACAGTGCCATTTAAGTTAAGCAACATGAAGGTTTAGAGTCTGTGTCCGTAACTTCAGGATAAAAACATCTCTAACATGCTAATAAGAACAGCTAAGGAAATTCAATCCCATGCTGTGCTGTTCCCCAAGATGCCTGTTCCAGAGGCAACCTTCTCCTTCCTCCTGGTCCAGGATTTCCAAACTGATCTCCAGGATCCACGAAGCCCACAGGCAGAGTAATGAAATTGTAAGCAAAACAAATTTTACTGTCACTCGCACATCTACAGTCTCTCACTATATTTTTTTTTAAATTTAAAATTTAAAGTTGAAATTGGGGTTTTTATTATAACAAAAAAAATTACTGGAAAATCCTTTTGGTCACCTCACCCATCTTTCTGCTAGTACATTAGTGTACTCTATCTTAATACTCTCTGGAAATGTTTGGGGATTTTGGTTTTTGTTGGTTTACGGGGTTTTTTTGGTTTGGTTTTTTTTGGGGGGGGTTTCCTGTTTTCTGTAGAGCATTCATTTAACTCAGGGGAGATCAGTCACCTTCTACATTATTTTATATGCCACCTTCAGAAGGTGAAGAGTACACAGCTGATTCCCTGTACTAGATCCAAGACGAGAAGGAAGCCCAGCCAAGCACTCTCCTTCTCCCTGGTGCATCCAGACGGTGTGCTCTCCAACGCACCTGAGAGCATCATCTGCTTGGTGTTTAATGACAGCAAAGCCCGACCTCAAATCAGAATGCTGATAATCAATTAGTGTTTGGGCAAAAAATCCAGGACTTCTAAGAGAAACAATCAGCAAAAATGAAATGGTACTTTTCACACATTTTGACTCAATTAAGCTTGACAGGGATTTTGTGGGATAAATTAAAAGACACTTTTTTAGCCCAAAGGCTTTATTCTTGACATATTCTAAATGCTTTTACACTCAGTAAAGAAGCTAGTGTTCTTTTACCAAAAAGAATAAACTAAAAAACCCTGCATATTTTAATGGAAGTGTAATAATTAGATACAAATTATATGGAAACAGTGACTCCATCTAAGTTATTAAAAAAACTCTTTATTTCCACAAAGCCAAAGAATAATTTAATTTTCTCAAGGTCTGAAGTAACATGAAGATATTAACATAGTTTGTACATGCACAACGGCACCTGTTCCAGACCTGTTGGCAGAACAGCACATTACTGGATCTTTTTTCCAGTGGCAATAATAACCTGCAGTCCTCCGAATATTCACACTCTCCCTACCCCTGAGGGTTTTTGTGAAAGAGTTAAACACATGCTAGTATCACGTAACTCAGAAAATGGGATGTACTTATTTTTAAATAAAGACACATACTAAAATAATAGTATTTTAGTTTAAAGCTGAAAAGCTCTTTTCACAGTTTTATAGGCTGATTAATGTTTGGTCCACAATTCTTATTTCTTTTAGTTAAAAAAAACACGCTAATGCTGAAAGCGCGTTACTGAAGTGCTTCAGAAAACAGTGGGAAAAACAGATTTTTTTTTTCCTGTTGTCTGAAGCCACAGTGCTATAAAAGCCAGTAGTCTCTCAAGTTTGCAAGTTTGAGTGTCTTAAAAATAGTCACATTAACGAAAACGTTCCAGTTGCTTCCACAAATTCAAAGCTGGGTTATGTTGGATTGGAACATCTTGAAAACAAACTATTTTACTGCAAAGAGAGGATGAAAGGGTTTAGAATGAGTCCCACAACCTAACGTCTCACTGTGCTGCCTAAGTTACAGAACCGCACCTCCTATGCTCAGTGCTGGCAGAAACGTTTCATCACTCTATCCATAAAGAACAGATATATTAACTGCCTTTCTTGGGCTTGGGTGGCTTTGGGTTTGTTTGGTTTTGTTTGTTTGTTTTCTGTTTGTTTTGGCTTGAGGGGGTGTGTTTTGTGGGGTTTTGGTTTTGTTTGTTTGTTGTCTTTGTTTGTTTTGTTATATCCTTCATTTGCCTTACGATTTCTACACATCTTTGAAGGATCTGCTGCTGGTCTGTGGCTCACCCTTGGATTGCATTCCCTCAGTTAAAGATGTGTCAAGGTCTTCTCTTTGAAAAGCAGTAAACACAACAAGTGTACTCTGTCCTAGATGGGCATTGCAGGCCTCACTCTTAAAGTCAAGGATGGCTCCAAGTTCTTTGTGACTCCCTCAAGGCTACAGGAGCATACAATTGTGGTTTAAAATGATAATATGAATTTTAAAGCAACTCCACTAAAAAAAAAAAAAAAAAACCAAACCAACTTCAAATTATGCTACACTTGACTTTTCAAGAGCTTTTCCGATACCGGGTTGAAAAAAGTACCACATCATGAGGCGTAAAGCTTCTCACAGTGCATCGCTTCCCTGCATGTTAACCATCCCCAGCCTCACTCAAAAACATCTCTACAGGTTCAACTCAACTTCAATTAGCGCTTAATGAACAACAACTCATTGTTCTTCCATTGCTATTAGTTGTCCTTACTGCCTCCACCTCCCCATTTTTGTTTCACGCACTCCTGCTCTGTGTCACACACACCATTCTCACTGTGCCAGCTTACCCGAGCCTGCCTGGCTACAGTACCATTGGCACATCAACGCGCTCCGACAGAGAAGCTCCTCGCTGCTGCAGCAAAGCAGTTCTCCTGAAAAGGTTCCACGTTGAACAGAAGCAACAACTACAAAAATACTAGTTACATGAACACAGCATTTGAAAATGCGTATTAGAACTTCTGAGACATAACATCAGCCCCAGGAATTCTGTCCAACTTTGATGGCAATTCTGCTGTTTGAAGTACTTCAAAGATATTTTGGAATCTGTAGCGTTTCTTTGATAAGAGCACAGTGTGCTTGTTCCTATGAAGATGGGAAGCCAGAAAGGAAGACAGAACACTGGAACAGGCTGCCCAGGGAGGTTGTGGAGTCTCCTTCTCTGGAGACATTCAAAACCCGCCTGGACGCCTTCCTGTGTAACCTCACCTAGGTGTTCCTGCTCTGGCAGGGGGATTGGACTAGATGATCTTTCGAGGTCCCTTTCAATCCCTAACATTCTGTGATTCTGTGAAGAAGCAATGGGAATGTGAAGAGGCAAAGTGATCTAGAAATGACATGAAAAAACAGCTTAGGAGTTCAGTTTCTCTGCTGTCGCAAGGATTTTCCTGAATCTATACGTATCTTTCTTCCTGTCTCTAAACTGCATCTTCAAATGAACCTTCTTCTCCTGAGTACGCTAAGATTTTCTAATGAAAGGCATTTCCTTTCCAGCAATGACTTCAGGTATTTGCAGGCAGCATTTGTAAGGTTTATACATGGGTTCTGGAACAATGACATCTATTTTTTTCAAGTGTGTATGGTTAGATTTTGAAATTCCTTTGTTTAGGATTTGGAATAGGAGAAGAGGAAAGACAACGTAAATTTGAACACCTCTGTGCAGTTAATGAATCCTGTACTCAGTTCCAGGCTGCAAACCCTCCAAGACTAATAGGTATGATGGCATTCCTGGTATGAAGCCACTGGTGGGCAGCCCTCCAAGGTATGGTGTAAGTTCTTCTCCAGAAAGCTTAAGCCTACCACACTCCTATGCCAACGCAGTCGATAGTACATTTCTCCACCTCATGAAGGAGACAAGTGCACCCTTCAGTGCTTAAGTACCTAAATAAAAGAAATACATGCCAACCAGAGCTGCCTACAAACCTGGTCCTTGGCAACATGTTTGTTGTCAAATTCCCAATCTTGTAACAAGACTTATTCCCAAGCATAAGCATCTCCCAACTCGTCGTATCTGTTGATGTTGGAAAAGAGGATGGAAAAATAATCTTGCATTTCCAGCCTTCTTTAAAACTCTGTTGTCTGCCTCATGCACCAGAGTAATCAAAAAAGCCTTGAATCAGGTTATTACTGAAAAAGTCAGTGCCTAATCCTGATGTTGTTGAGGAAGAAAAGCATTTACAAACGTCACTTACAAAGCAATTCTCGTAACATTCTGATTACATGCACAGCAGAAATTATCATTCCCTTACACTAAGAAAGCTACAAACTCACCAAGAAAGCATCACAGTGCAATTTTCTCTTCCATTTGACCCCCTGGTGTGGTTCCATCCCATGGGCTGGCTGGACAACTTAGTTACTATTACAAGTAACTATTCCACGTTCAAAAATGTTGCTCAAGGGGTCAGAGAAAGAAGCAGCTTCTCCTTACATATAAATTTCAAGCTAGACAAGCATTTTAATTAGCTTTGGCTCTATGTTTGTTTTTGTACTGTCCTTCCACTACTACAAGGTTTCAGAATGTATTCTTAGTAACAGGATCTGTCTCGATGCGGAAGAAAAAGTATTTTCCTTTCCCCCTTGAAATCTCTTTCTATTACTGCCTTGCCAGTCAGTATGCATTCCTAGAAATATGTATTTGTTATTCCATTAGTAGAGATTTTATATAATCATACTGAACAAGATTTCCTCAGGGCGGTAGGCCATGCTGTGGGTTGTGGTTTTCCTGTAAAAGAAGTGGTATTTCGTGTATTTTAGTCTCTGAAAAGGTCAGTTGTCATAGCAGCTTTTAAAGTTTTCTAAATGTTCATAGAAAGCCAAGTGGCACAAATTTAGATGCCACACACTTCCAGATATCAGACTCCTGTCATTTGTAAACAACAGGAAGCAAAATGAGTGAAAATTGCCACCCTTGCATATAACTGAGGTGATGACCTACCCTCTTCCACCTGAAGCATGACTGGAAAGGGTGTTCCAGCATTGTTACAGACACCTGTTCAATGTCAAATGCATAGCATTGATACTGTTTGACAGTATGTACTGTATATTTATCGCCTCAAGCAGGACAGATGTTAGCAACGCAGGAGATGCTTACTTTGTACTCTTCCAAGAGTATACATATTACTTCTCCAGGAACCCAGATTTGGCAATTTCATTAGTTTGCACATTTGCAAAAAAAAGCAAAACAAAAAAAAAACCAACCACACAAACCCAAAACCAACATGAAACAGCAAAAGTAACAGGAAAGTAAGGCCAGACATTCTGCAAAGCAGACAGAAAATACAAAACAATCCAATTGCTTTTAAATTCAAAAACATGCTATTAACCCAGCTGGGTAAGAAACTCATTATCATCAAGAGGATTACTTTTCCTTAACAGTACCATTTTGTACCAAAACTCACCAAAAAATGCATTTAAGGAACTGATAAAGGAAAAGCAGAGCATAGGGGTGAATGAAAATCATGGTGAACACAAATGTGAACTGAATGCAAATGAAGAAGCATGGACTCCTATACCACTCTGCGCAGACCTGGTGACATGCTTGTCACATAAAATACCTAATTAGTTTGTAACAGTCTAAGTAATACAGAGCCGCTGGCAAGTTATCAACCAACAGGGTAACTGGTATCATTCTCCTCACCATAATGTTTTCTAAAGGTACATGAGACAAAAGCGAAGTGCAACTTGCAGGGTCCAGTTCTGGGCTCCCCAGCTCAAGAAGAACAAGGAACTACTGGAGAGAGTCCAGTGGAGGACTACAAAGATGATTAGGGGACCAGAGCATCCTTCTTATGAGGGAAGCCTGAGAGAGCTGGGTCTGTTCAGCATGGAGAAGGCTGAGAGAGGATTTTATCAATGGTGATAAATATTTAGGGATGGCTGTCAAGAGGATGGGACCAGACTCTTTTCCATGGTGCCCAGTGACAGGATAAGGAGCAACAAGCACAAACTGAAACACAGGAAATTCCATCTGAATACGAGGAGAATCTTCTTTACTTTGAGGGTGCCAGAGCACTGGAACAGGCTGCCCAGAGAGGTTGTGGAGTCTCCTTCTCTGGAGACATTCAAAACCCACCTGGACACATTCCTGTGCGATCTGCTCTGGGTGAACCTGCTTTAGCAGGTGGGTTGGACAACACGATCTCCAGAGATCCCTTCCAATCCCAGCCATTCTGTGATTCTGTGAATTTGTCTGGCAGCTGCTCCTTGCCACCATTTCACCCCCAGAAAGCCTCTTTAATCCATTTGGCCTATCTTCTTTTTTGCACTTCAGAAATTTAAAAAGGAAAAATCATACACGTTAAATGGCATTTATTTTCACCTCTCTTCTCTATTAAAAAAAGGCATCTTCCAGCACCTAAGGGCAGTCAAACAGATTTTAAAAATCATGTAATTTTACTCAGGCTTGCAAAGAAATGCTTACAAATATGCAATGGAGTTCTATAATTTTAAATATCAATTCCAGTCTGAACAAGGCAGATATTTTACAGAACTTTAGTGTTAAGACTGCCTTAGAAATGTCCATGCCTTAACTGGATTTGACGTTGAAGCTGCCCTTATTTTGCCAGGACATATAGCATAACTATATTTGCAAGGAAAAACAATATTCAGGCTAAATAGGCAAAGGAAAAGAACTTTACAAATACAAGAACTTGAATAGCTGTGTCTACTGCAACTGAAGATCAAGCGATTTGATTCTGCAGAGAGAAAAAAACAAAACTAGAGACTGATTAAAATTACCATTTGATGTGCACAAAGACATAACACAGCAAAAGTTATTTATGCAACATGACGCTCAGCAAGAAAACAAATACCTCGAATATTATGGTACTTCTAAAATGTATCAAATTTGCTTATAAAAATCTGCCCTACAGCAATAATTAAACAAAATGGATTGCAAATACTACATTTTGCAAATCAGAAATTAGCTATAGTGGACTTCTAGTCTACCAGACTTCTTAGGAAGAAAACAAGGACGTATCATAGGAGAAGAACAAGATCAAAGTGTCTGACTTGGGTTAAAATACATCAGCCTGCAACTAGGCTTTTCAGGAGATGCACAGAGAATCAACATAAATAAGACACTCACAGGCTGAGTGGCTACTCCTTGCCTCTTACACCTTCCTGCCCATCCTCCCTTCCTCTTGGAGTATCTTTCATACAATTTAAACAGCAACATAATATCACAGTTTCCAAGCTAATCCATCCATTTAACTTTTAAAGGTGAAAAATACACAACTCGGGACAAAATAATAAAGTACATCTTAAAAAAGAAGTTCAATAAGTTTGTGCAGGTATGCTTTTTTGTGCATTTATAAAAGGCAGATGAAATATTGGGGAAAACAAGGAAATAAAACTCCTGCCTATGTTCCTCAGCAGGTCAAGATCAATGAAGTCAGCATCATTATTTACTCTATGAAGAAAATGGAATAAAATTTATGCATATTACTAAAGAACTGCTTAGGCTGGACAGTAAGAACCCATTTCATTGGCATTTGTATTAGATTGGTTTTCTGTTCCTGTTTCTGAGTTCCATTTCGATCCATGCCAACCGCAGAGCCTGCTGAGCAGTGTTTCAGTAAACAGTACTGTTTAACACAGGAATGGAAGGCAGAAAGATTCCTCTATTTTCTCTCCAACCTGCCGTAGCTGTGGAAGTAAAATGCAGTGGTGAAAAAATAAATTTTAACCAACTACAGCAAGTCTGAAAATAAACAGGAAATTATATAGAGAACAGGTGGAGAGCTGCAGTCAGCCTAAGCAGGTGTGGACATCATAGTCTCTGTTCTACAAGCCTGCTATCTAATCACCTTTTCTATTTTGGTTTGGTTGTGGTTGTTTTTTGGTTGGTTGGTTTGGTTTTGTGGGGGTTTTTTTTGGTCTTGCTTGTTTGTTTTGTGGGGTTTTTTTCTGGTTTTGTGGGTTTTTGTATAAAGCTTAAAGCTGTCTTTGAACACTCCAGACTGTTCTTTCTGGATACCCCAAGCAAAGCCATTAACCTACCTCTTTTTCAAGTGACTCCAAAACTGCGTTTCTATGGTGCAGCTAGAAAGTTAGAGGCATTTACAGGCAAGTTCACAACTTCCATTAAAACACTGTAGACACATTTAGATCTTACTTTTAATTCCCTCTTTTTTATATTTTGCTTCTCTCTGGCTAAAGGTCTCCTCATACACAGAGAGTGCCTCCAACACTGCATGCACAACCAGAGGATAAGGCATTAAGAAGAGGACACCTCTTCCATTCCTACCCAAGAAGTGAACAGCGAAGCACAAACTGTTCCCAAGCTACCGCTACAGTAATGAGGAGCAAGGCAACTGCTTCTGAAATGTCAGTAAAAATGAAAATCAGGCAGTAATCATGACTGTAGAACACAATTCTAACTCTTCCAACAACATCTGCAGGTATCCCTTACATGGGAACCAGCTACAGGAAAATAAAACGCAGTTGGGTCTTAAAGATGTGAAGTATTTTGAGGTATAAGTCTAGTGAGAAAAAGCACATGGAAATTCCTTTTTTAAAATTCCACATCTCTCATAACTTTCTTCATTTAGAACCCCTAAAAGGAAAAAAGAAAGATTAATAGATAACAAAACTTTCCACAAGCATCTCCAGGTTGCAGCTGCTGAGCACTAACAAGTTCACCATTTTACAGATGGAAGAACTGAGAAGCTGAAGATGAAAAACTGAGCAGCATTTCCAGTGGTACTCTGAAAATGCACAGACACACATTTATAGGCAGTTCTGCACAGCTTCCCCAACATCAAGGCTTTCATACATAAAAACTTAACCTCCTACTTTTACAAAGAACATATTCCAACTCGTCTCTGCTTGCTACTAATCGTCAAATAATGCAAGAGGCAGCCACTCCTACCTGATTTAAACACCAGAAAATGCTACTGACTTGATATATCTAAAGGCCTTATGACCCTCTGAATTTTAACCTTTTAACATTCAGGACAAATTTTGATTTCATGTATCTATAAATAGAAAAATTATCTGGTTTTAAACATCCACATTAGAAAGCTGCTGACTGAGAGATTACATGTTGTCTTCCTCTGCCCTCGCCCCCCCGATCCTCAAAGGCAGCAGCCAACCTCATTGTAACAGAGACCACATGCAGAAGAGTTACGTTGGTAAGACTGAGCCTTGCTGTTAAAGTTCAGCTTTTATATTCACCCCTCCCTCATCTCACCCATTTCTTATTATACCTTAGAGCCAGGAAGAAACATATATGGGCGAAAAGCCAATTTTTAACACATTTGTGAAGGGACTACAGAGCTTATTGCCTAAGTAGAAACCAGGGGATTGATACTGCCAGGAAGTACTGCAAAAGCATAGAAAAAGTACTGAAAAAAATAGGCCTATTTTCCATTGCTACACACAAATGAAGACAACAGTTCATTTGCAAAAACACAGCAGAGTTTCTGAGAAAACCAGGCAAGAAACTATCTAGATGTCTGAGAATTTGCAATTAATCCCGTGAACGTTTTTCCTTTATCTGAAAAGACTGAAGGACCAAGCCTACAAAACCAGTTTGAGGCAAACAGGAAACAAATTTTGTAAGAAAAAAGATGGCATGCACAACTGCATTAAATGAGAAAAACTCACTGGATCTTTGTGTTTTTCAAATGCCCTCAGGGCCTCAAAGTTTAACTCTGCCTGGCAATGAAATGGGCCACCAAGTTTAAACTTATACGTTTTCAGCTACTTTTCTGCTGTTTATTTGGACTGATAATGGTAAAGTTACACATTATGGACAATTTAATTTACTTCTGTACCAAACAAGAGTTTCAGTGCTAACTACAGGCTTGAGGTTGCCCAAGCCTACAATCAACTATACATGGCCAACTGGGACAGTTTTCTTCTTTAATTCCATGACACAAAGACAGATGCACAAAGCTGGTAAGAATGTTTTAGTGGGAACAGAGCATGTGCAGAGGCTGTAGCCAGTTACAGAGTTTGTAAATGAATGATTGTATTCATAAATTGTGTATACAGCCAGGTGAAACATAAGCATCCTGTAAAGAGATCCCTGTAAAGAGATCCTGACTATAAGCTGGATAATTAAATCATGTAAGATCACAAATGGAGACAAATAAATAACTATATCCTGCAGTACAATTGCCAAAGGTGAGTGCATACTCCTAGAGTCACACCATCTGGTAAATGGTTTCTAAGTAAAATGTCAAACTTACAGGACATGGTTTATCCTGCCATCTATTTCTATGCTTGTAAGAAAACAAGAGTCCTCTCAGCATCTTGAAAATTCTGGACTGCACCTTTATTTTTTCATCTAATTAAACAGATTTAATCAGAGAAAATATATATAATAGATCAAAAACAGTCTAATGCAAGAACTGCTGTGTATTGCAAGTCCAGAATTTCTGGCTCTCATTGTTGAGCAATGAAATTTCTGACAGCTTTCTGTAGCAGTGTGACAAACTGGAAGCAAATTATAAATTTGAGGCTCATTTTTCTGAGCTGTTTCACACACTGAAGATGACGCAGTCATTCTTTACTACAGCTCCTACAAATACGAGGAATTTTCTCAATATTCTGAAACTTCCTCTCAGGGAAGTTTCTGCTTTGCTATCAGCAGCAATATTTATTAGATTTTGGTTCTCAGAACAAAATTTGTTTCATAATGTACCTTGCCAAAAGCAGTAACCTTGTTTGTCTACAGAAATTCAGAAAGACCTTGAACCAGGACTGTGCTGTCTGAACTTATCTAGGCCTCCAATCACCTCCTCTAAATAAGAATGAAAAAAACCTTTTCTCTCAATCGCATCCTGAAACATTTTTGCATTCATTTAAGGCCTGTCCTACTTATTTTTGCAATTGCTAGAGACTTATAAATCTGCTTGATGAAAAGACTAAACTCTGTTCAAGGGTGTACATGTAAGCTTCTTTGTGTTCTGGGAAGGAAAAGCATTAGAAAAGAAAGTGGTTGAGAGGTAGCTGGCGAAAGTGAGAAGCAATTCAAAATTGTTTAGTCTTTGCACCTCATCACAGTTTCTCCAGCATGTCTTTTAATTGTACTCTTTTTTTCAAGGCACTACAAATACAAATTACTCGTCTATTTAAAAACAAACCAAAACCTGGCATCTAAATGCATCACCCCAAAAGCCGAGGACTGAGAAGGCAAATGAAGGGGGTACACCATGGTACCTCTCTGGTGTGGGAACATATCACTAACATCCACCAACTCTTACTGTTACTGCAATTCAAATAATTGACTTATTTTCAGAGAGAAGCAAAGGGCTAACCTCCAAGTGCAGGTCCTGCCTGCATGCCACACAGACTGCACAGAATCTGCAGCCTGAATCCAATGACTGATTCATCTAGCTCTGCTAGAAGTAAAGCTCTGTTTCTCATACACTCTGCTTTGCTGTTAAAGATGGGGAAAGTATTCACAATGGCAAACTTAGGAAGCAGAACGGCATGCTTACTGAAGTAAGCAGAGCAAAAATGTCCAAGGTCTAGATTTGTTCACAGTCCAGAAATCTATAGAAACACTGTAAAAACTAGGAGGACAAACAAAGCAAACCATGTCCTGTTTTTTTAACAAGTAAAAAATAATCATTTAAGATTTCCAGACTTATTTACTCTGTAGGATGATGAATATGTATTACCATCTCAGTTTCTAATGCAGTCAGACCTAATTTTGATTTTGAATGATGGGCTGCAGAAAAAAAAGTTTAAAATATTTCCATTGTTTTATTCCCCTTTCAAAGCATCTAGAAGTTAGGGGAAATGAAATAAAAGGAAATAAATTTAAATTAGTATAGTAACATTTTAATATTATCTGTCTTCTGTCAGAAGTATTACATTGGGAGATTTAACAAAACAGCACATTTATCAGTTATTTCTTGTCTTGCATTTGCAGACAAAATCCTGTAACAAAATTCTTCAAATCCACATATAAAGAAGGAACGAAAAACCAAAGTATTGAATTCTCACAAGGAATGCATACATAGCATTCACATTGGAAAAAAAAAAAATAAGAGCTCCCCCAAGAAGCCCTTAGTGGGGAAGATAAAGAGTAAATTCGTAGATGAAATAAAGAGAAGGAAAAGCAAGAAAAGAGCAAAGCCTTCCATAGGAAAAACTGTAATTAGATAACTCAATCTAATGAAATCTGTGGAATGGATTTACAGAATAAATTGGATTATTATCGAAAGACAACACTGGGCAAGAATAGTTTGTTTATCCTAAAGATTTTCAAGCATAAATGTTAACTAGAGATGTGTAAATATACACAATAATAATACCTACATTGTAATGTACCTTACTGGATCTTCCTAGTGAAGAGGCATAGCAGAAACTCTTTAAGAACTCCTCTGTGAAGATATGCAGTACCAATGATGTGACATTTCTGAAACCCTCAGGCCTTTTCTACAGCCTTTACTACATTTTTTTTTTATATGTGGCTCCTATGGTTATAGAAAATGATCACAGTTGCTTAGAAAGCTCTGGACTAGATGGTCTAAGGAATTACTACTGGTAACAGTGGGAAAGAATGTGCAAGTGTGTGCCTATGTGGATAATTATTAAATAAATTACTGAAGGAAACCGATATTAAGACAGTACTTCTTGAGATCAATCTTTGTTTGCAAATAAAAATCATAACTAGCGGATTGTTAATTTGCGCTCCCTCTACTGGTTAATTTACCCTATAGCCATAAAAATAATAATGCTCTGTAAAAAATTCCCAGGCTGTTCTGTTGCCACTCCACAGCCCCCAAAAAATCTGAAACCAAATAGCATTATTAAAGAAAACCCTTATACACAGCCAATATCTTACACATCAGTTCTAAATGTCACCGTAGCTCATTCAAATGTCAGCATGGAAGCAAAACAATCTTGTAGTTCAAAAAGATGTTTCCTACAATACCAGCTTGGTTTGTGTGTCTAGTTCATAGAAATTCCACTTCCCTCAGATTTAGAAATGCAATTAAACATTTCAAATTCTGAATCACTACAAGAAACCACTGGTAATTGGATTTCTAATTGAAAGCTCCTTATTTTGTCTTCCTCACACACAACACCATCAGTGACCTAGCTGTGGAGCAGCCCAGATGACAGGACGGCTGGGGCTGGAAGGCAGGGGCTGGCAGCCCTGCTCACCACGGGGTGAACCGCGCTTCTGTCATGATGCTCAGGGGTTTGTCCCCTTGACTCCTGAGTATCTCCCAGGCTGGCACCTCTGTGACCTCTCGTGATAACTCATACCCCTAATTAACTGCCCCCATGGTGAAAAACTTTAACACGGCATATGTGAAATATTTGTTAGATGCAAACCAAGCATAATTCAAAGTCTGAGTATAAGCAAATGGGAAAATTGTAATGAAACCCAGGAAAAAAGAGTTTACCAAAAATGATGTGATCTGATCCCAAATTACTACTAGTCAAAAGCAGCATATTTCCTGGGCAATGTAAATGTCACTAGCAGCTTGAATCACCTGAAAGAACCAAAGACCACCTCACTTTTGAATTTTGATGGTATAATACCTATGGGACGCTGCATTTCATCTGAAGCTGACAAAATACACTCTATAAATATTTATATAGAATACAGCAGATCCTCTGACTCTTCTAATTTCATGAAGCACAAATAACATTCATATACCCACACATTTTCTGATCACCTCTCCCAGAGAGATAATTTAAATATTACTTTTAAATGTCAGCTCCTGACAACGAACTGTTTAAAAGATCTTTAAGTGAAGTGAGTTGTAGTAAACACTAATGTATTAGTAAAATTTCTTTTAGTTAGAAAAAGTGGAAACAATGGCCAATTTCATTTACCTTGCTCAGTAAGCGGTTTTCTATTAATAGACATAAGTTATGTAGATGAGCAAGAGAAACTTCTATTATTACATACAGATTAGAAATGTAAACATTTAACACCTCACATAACGTCTGACTTTTAGAATTTATTCTGAGTATTCTCAGAAAAGCAAAGAGGCAGTGTGACAAACAGCACTACTGCCCCCTAATGAAACAGCTCACGGAAGCTCCTCTGTAACAGCATGTCAGGTCTCTCCCGAAAAAATTCAAGCTAAATACATGAACTATAAGGAAACAAAACAAAACAAAAAGTGTAATAAGAAATGAAGACAATCATTAAGAACATACATGCTAAATTCATGACAGACTTCTGTGCAAAAGGCACACATGTTTGGGGAAGGAAAAATAGAAGTATCTAGGATTTTCAGATGACTTAATACAAAGAGATCATGCAAAATACAGAACAAAAATTATGCTCCAACACTTCTGTCAATATATAAGCAGATATTAGTCAATCTTAAACCTAGTCTATAATAGGATATAATAATTCAGAAAAAAATCCCTGTCATTATCTTCACACCAGTCCAGGTTTTTAAATTTTAGTGTCTGTTGTGCGAGAGCATCAGTATGTTTTTCTTGTAGCACTGTTCTATCTAAATGCCAGTTGTAAGTCTATTCTAGGCTTGTAATTATTGCAAAATAATTCTGATCTTGGTATCTAACTATACCAACAAAAAGAAATAGAGATGAAACAATTAAAAAAATCTACTTGCTGAATTCTGTTTGTAAAGGAAAGACACAAACTTTCTGTGTCATGTGAAAGTGACTTTTTTTTCCCTCATTTTTTTAAAATTGTTTTACCACAGAACTGAATCTCTATGCAGTGCTGCCTAATGCAGCTTGGACATAAAATATTGTCTGGTTCCTCTATTTGCATTTAAAAAATACAGATTGCAGTGCACTGCTGAAAAAAATACAACTACTGTGGGTCCTGGTGAGAAGCATAAACCTAAGCTTTTCTATTTTACTATAAATTAGAAAGTCCACACACATAAGTAAAATTACTGTGATTTAAATGCAATGCTGAAGCAGAACTGAATTCTGATTTTTCCCCTCAAGTCTTTTATGCTGACTTTTTCATAGATGAATATTCTGACAGACACCACAGAAGTAAAGACTCCAATTTCTATTAGCAAGATAAGGTAAAAAGTAATTCATGTGTTTAATTTAAAACATGGTAGCTAACAGAGGACACAGATTTTATGGACAAAAAATATGTTTATTGAACACAATGGAACTTAAGACTTTACCTCAAAACCTTCAAATATTGGCTGTGGCCTCACATACTATGTCATCATTCATATAAATACATCATTAGCACGGATAGGTTACAAGTGATCAGTAATATTTTACATAACTACACATGGTAGAAGGCTGCAAGCTACTAGGCATTAAAAGTATAAGAAGTATGAATCACATGCTATGTGATAAAAATTAATTATCTACAAAGATGTTTTAGAGATCTAAAATAACCATATTCCACGATATTTCTCTGTTATGTTACAGCCCAAAGAGGTGGTAACACAGCTCTCAGTCTACCTAATAGATAGGCTATTACATCAGTACTTCACAATTCTAAGTGATTACTACAATTTTACGAAATGTAGAAATGATAACTCTGGCAAAACAAGCAACGATCAAGAGTTCCAACTTGTGCCTCCAAACTTTGAACATAAGGCCATCACCACCAACCCATTCCAACTCTGCCAGGTATGTATTTCTTACCTTTGAATCTTCATTGCTCATTCCCAGCTCTAGCACAGCTTGAGGAGACTTAAGCTTCGCTTGCATGGACTCTGCCATTTGAAGATTAAGCTGCCATCCAATTGTTTCAAGCTATAAAACACAAATTTACATTACAATCAGATGGTACAGAAGCTCTCAGGTCAGCTTTCAATATTGTGAACAGTCTGTGTCAGTGAACACAATGTCAGGTTCTACAAATGTAAAGCATTTTTATACAATGCACATTCTGCAAATTCTCCTGGACTCCAAGACAGATTTGCTTCTCTCTTGCCAAATATATCAGTTCAAACTGCCTGTGACCACCCAAAATAAAGCAACCTCATATGCCTCAGATCTGCTCGAACCAATCCAAAAAAACACAACTAAGGATCCAAACTCCCTGTGGGAAGTTTACCAGCAAAGTTATGGATTCAGTTTTATTTCATACTTATATTTTAGGAAAAAAATTAAAAATTACCAATAAATGGTAAACCACCTCCAGCTAAAAATGGTAATTTCTTAATCAACAGATCTACTCATGTGTGTTCTACCATATACAGATGTTAATGACAAAAATAATTTGGTGCTGCTTTTTAAATTGTTACTACTGAAAAACCAAAAACCACTTAAGCATGTGAGCAACAGAATTTTTAATCAAAAGATACACAAAAATACATCTCAAATTGCTTTTTAATCATTAATCTAAAATGATATTCAAGCATTATCAAACTATACCTCACACATAAATGAAGTACGCAAGAACAGAATTACAAGTCTTTCATGAAATAACTTGGCCTTCCTGAATAAAGAAAAGTAGAAATATGAGCCTTACTATCTGGCAAGTTAATTTGCACATGAGATCTTTTTAATCTAGTGTCTTTTCTCTGCTAGTAAATATTGTGGCTGACTTGGTAGAAGTGAAAGTGCACCACGTCTCATTTAACCTCCTACCAGTCCAACAATTCTGCTAAAATCATCAACAGCACAGAGCCACCCCAGCAGCACTGCGCTGTGAATCAGAGCAGAGAAGCCAACACATGTCCTGCCTCCTACAGTGACAGCAACCTCTAGGTGAAAGCCAGAAGAGAAACTGAGTGGCAGAAGCATCTTCCATGGGCACAACTCAAAGACAGAACTTCCAAAATTTATTGCAGCTATACCATTTACGTTTACAGATTAATGTACACTAAATTGCATTTTTTTGTGTATTGCCTCAATATTATACCAATTACGTAACAAACACTGAATGCTGTATGACTAAGTATACCAAAAGGAAAATGACATCTCTTGACCTGTTACCACCACTGCCAGTCCAGGATGGTTACGGAGGTCAGCCAAGGCTAAACAAAGTTAAAAGAAAGACACAGACGGTCTCAGACTGACTATGTGTACAGCTATAGGAAAAGGATAGTAGGAGGAACCTCAACAGGTCAGCCTGCAGCCTGTCAGCCGCTCTGCAATAAACGCCCCTATTCTGGCTTCATTCTGTAGTAAAAATAAGGAAGTTTACACATTAATCAAATCGATGAAAGCATCCATACAACACAAACAGACATAGCTAAAATGCTGTAAATCTGGTCTAGCTCATTATGTGGTAGGTGCAGCTCTAGTAAGAGTATGCCTGCAGCCTATGAACTAAAGATGCTTTAAAAGACAAGTTTTATACATTCTGAAAGCAGAGTAATTCTCCATCATAATTCTCTGGTTTGATTTCCTCTCACCTGACTATATCAAGGTTAATGAAAACAATAAGGCATTGCCTATCCCACGCAAAAGTACAGCACAATCCAAAGCAGATTCTGTGTATCTGCTCAAATCAATCACACTAATGGACAAGTCTGCCAAGCCCCTGTGCTGTCAGTTGTCTGGAATCTTCCAGAAAATTATACCACAATGACAGAGCTGGAAAACTTTTTTCTCTCCACAAAGTTCAATGAAATTAAGTAATTACCTCTGTTTCTCTCAGGAGCATAAAGATCTTAGCATCTTACCTTACTCTAGGTTTTGGATCAAGAAAGAAGTTCCATTCAGTTAAAGAACTCTATCAAAATAGATAATGTTCAACAGAGAAGGACCCAAATTCTGTCTCATGGGCTAGTGGTGGGAGCAGCCCGAAGCACAAGACAGGTAACAGTACCACCTATTTTGATAAAACAGCTAACCACTCTGGTCAAACACAGATAGTGAGCAAGATCTGGAATGTGATGGCTCTTTATACTGTAGTCACTAAGGTTCAAGCCCCACATGCCTCAATTTAGACAGGCCTTTCTATCAGTTACTTAAACTGTTTATTGTGGTAGTATGGAAACCAAGCCTTAGACAGGCTAGCAGCTTATCCAGAATTATAAAACAATGCCACTAGAGACAAGAACAATATCCTAGGAAGCCTGACTTTTTAAGACTTTCCTAAAGCCGTTAAAGAGTGACTGTATGTAGCATAAAAAACAAACCATCAAAAGTAAAGAAATACAAATTTATGTCTTCTATTACACTTTTAATACACATCAATCCAGGAATATTGTAGAGGGCTCAGAACAAATACAGTATATGTGGCAGCACAGTGGCCTGAGTTTATCGCTGAATAGCAGCCATAATTCTTTTTTCTATACTGCTTTACCTTAAAATTACTTTGTTTTCCCGTACGATTCATGTGTTTTTCCTGTTTTAAATATAGCTGTATGAGAACAACTTCTGATTAACAAACAGTATGCTGCCTAAGGCTTCAAAATGGTCTGACTATTTATTTTCTTGAAAGAAAAATGTAACATGTATCTGGCTATGGTCATGTTTACTTAGAAGACATTCAACATCCAGAAATACCAATTAACCTTTTGAGAGTGGTGACATGTTTCTGCATGGCATTTCTGTCAAGGCACAGTATTTGGTAGCCACAAAGTGGTACATATTTTAGGGCCATTGTTTTTTTAAAAATGAAAGGGCTACAAAATTATTTTCGCTTCTGATATAAAACTTGTTACAGAAAACAGAACATTGGGAGAGACTATATGGTGCCAGAATCTGCAATACATTACCTGAAAAGCATTTACTGAGGGGGGCAGGGAAGTATTTCTCTATAACTAGCATGAAAATAAAGCCATGTTTTTAGTTACTGTAGACCTTCAGCTACTTTTTACTATTTATCAGCAGTTTAGAGATGTGCAAGCTACCTTGTCACTGCAACAACAAACATTGTTGAAAATGTACTATTTAGAACTGTAAGCTCTCACTGTTATCTCCAGCACTTATTTAACCTCAGGGTTATGTTTAGAAAACAAAAGACAGGTGCAGGCTGGAAAACAATGACAGGAAGAAACATAGATACTAAACAAAAGCAATGGTAAGCACTATTAAAATGCTTCGGATCTGCTGCAGGAAACCTATGGCAAATGATTCCAGGCTGCAAAGATATGAGGAAGCTTTTGACAGCCCCTATAATCCTCGGTTCCCATGTCCACTTTGTTCCACTCACGCTTGTGAAGAAGACACCATGACAGCCATGACTAATAAGCATGGAAGAACCTACACTTCTCCCTTCCAGCACTCACACAGAACCAGCTGCAGAAAAGGTAAGGTGGTGCAGCTGCTACACCTGCTCTGCACCCCCTATAAATGTAGTGCCACCCACGCCTGTCCCATATCCACAGTAAGGAGCTGTCAGGTTGCCTAATACAAGAGGATCTTACACTTCATCTATAGATCACTAACACCTTTACAAGTAAATAAATATATAATCTCTGGTCAATTTATGATGATGTCTATGATATCCACAGTCATTTTCCTCCAGTGTAAAACACGGGAGCTTCCAGCTCTTGTCCACTATCTTGTCTACCAGAGTACTTCCCATATTAAATAGTAGAGCATAGTATTTTACATATTAGGACAAGATCATCAGCAATCTAACAGAACTATGGTAAAACACCTGGGTGAAAGTCACCCTCTGCAAAAATCCCATTCACCCTAAATGTCACATCAGCTTTCACAGCTTTTCTGATACGAACTTTAAGCACAATCTCCAACCAAATAAAGGACTTCACCAGCCAAAATTAGCATTCACAGAATCCACCACTTCCCTCATCACTTACAGACCATTACGTTTTTACATACTATTGTCTCTTTCTCATGTTATTTTCACTACAGTTCCTTGCTTTCACTTTTGACTGCCTATAAACATTACTACAAATTAAAACAAAACTGAGAAGAAATTCAATAAATCAGATAAATATGACAAGTTTCTATATTAGTTGTCAAAAAATCTAAATACTTCTCCTTTCTCAACTATGTAAAGGTATTTATCTTATACCCTTTAATGAGAAATCAAATAAATGTTCTCTGGCAAAGATATTCACGCTAAAAACGTCAGGGAAGAAATAGGTTTATTAGATTCAAAAATGAAAGACTTCAGCTTTGAGAGTGAAGGCAGATTCGACATCCAGAACAGGTGGGTTGTAGGACTCCAACCAGAAGGACCAAGAACAGAGCCAAAGTGACTGAGAAACTCACACTGAAAAAAAATACGTTGGTGAGGACCTTAATTTGAGCAAATAAAATACGTGGGAATATTGGGAAAAAAGGGAAAACTAAAAGTGGAAACAATTTCAGAAAACACATGAGCAGCTAAAATGTCTTCCCTAACTCTTCCAACTTCAGCTGTTCAAAACTTCTGGAGCAGGGTCCAGTATTTTTAAGAGAGGAGAGGCAAAAAGGGGTTTAAATGCTCAGTCAGTACCAGAGCAGGGAAAGGGAGTATTTTCTTATTTTAGACTTGAGTGATATACTGAGATCACATTTCCTGTCTGTTTCTACATCCATGAAGACTGGAAGCTTGTTTTAATTTTAAATGGAAAACTGGAATTTTCATATCAATTAATTGCTTCTAGAAGATTAAACTTTCAGAAGGTCATCTAACACCATAAAGAATCATCACATGAACTATAGAAAATTGGTATTACTGCCTTCAGAACTCACTGATGTAACACAAACAGCTTACTTCTTACCACAATGCAAGCAGGATGACATAATACCATGCAAACCACTACTTCTCCTCCATGGGTAACCCATGATTTGGCACCTATTTGTCCCTTAGAAAGTGCTGTAAGCATTGACCTCAGAGCAAGTGGGAGTAACAATTAGTAAACAAAGCACTGAACCTGCAGTATGGAAATACTGCTTAGACACATAAAATCAACATGACTGAGGTTTTTATAACCAACAGAGATTAAGACAGTTACAGAAAAGCTGATCATTTTATAGCTCAAATTTAACGTATTATGAAGATGTAATTATTTCAATCAGATTCTTGCACTCCATTCTCTTGGCAAGATCTGCAGCTTTCAGAACACCTATCTTTCCCTAAATAGAATATTATGTACTTCACTTCTGTGTAATACTAAAACATGAAATCACAATCTTCAGTTAATGAGAGAATAATTATATTGTATTATATTCAGAACACATACACAATTCAGAACACATGCGCAAATACAATTAATCAGCATTATAGGTTAAATATAATTTAACAAGCCACTATAAATAAACTGGCTACAGGAAAGATTATCAAGATCCTGGCATTTCCATTATTAGCTGCTCGGACAAACAACTGTATGCATTTCTACAGGGAGACAGAAATGCCAATTAGCACTTAGCAAATAGCAAGAAAAAGAATTTTCAAAATTGGAATTTCATCTTAAAGTCTAAGAAGTGAAAAAAACAGTCCTCTAGGCTGAACACTTGTTAACAAGTCTGATGGGCAGAGGATGCAGATGCGATTCTAAATTAGTAGCACTGTTCAGTATTCTTTTGTTTGTGGGTGAAAAAAAGCTTATGAAAGCCCTGAATGGGAAAGGAATACCTAGCTTAAGCAAACTAGCATAACCACTTTTTGAAGTCTACTACTACTAATATTACAAAAAAATATTTTCAGAATTGCCAAAAGGTAACTGGTAAAAAAAGTGGCAACATTATCACTACATTGGGTAATGTTTGAAAATCAACTATATAATAATTTTTCAACTGTATTATTTCAGTTGGGTATTTCTCCCATCATCAATGGGTTATGTTTTAGTTCGTCTGTTTGCACTTTGTTTTTTTATAAGTAACAAAACCTCCCAATAACATGTGCCTTTTTAGAGAGCAAAAGGTTTCCATTACCCTGAAGTTGCTAAGGGGCTGTTGAAGCTTTCCAACATGAGGGATGAGAATTTTAAAGCAAACTGAGCCTGTGGCCCATCGTCAGAATGAAAAACTAGCAAGAGTAACCTTTAGAGTAATTATGTCACATGCTGCGAAAATTGAGAAGAACAACATATACTAAGGAAATCACGGTATGATACTAAATCTTACTCATCTAGTTCATAATGTACTTATCAGTTCAGTTGAATTGGCCTCCAGTGACAAGACTAACTTGAGCACAGTTGAAAATAAGTCTTAACATCCCCCCTGAAAATTCAAACCTTGGCACAAAACTGAGTGCTTCTAATAGTGCAACCTCTTGCAGTATTGGTGGTGCTGAAGGACTTGGTTAATATGGACGTACCTGTTCTTCGTTCCCAGCAGCTTCGTACGGCACAGAATGCAGGTTTAGACTTGCATAGCTGAAAAACAACATCCAAGTCTCCTGACTTCAAGTCAGTACTCAAACAGCCACTTCAGAGTAGTTTAATACAGTTACTGGTGGTTCATATAGTTACTGTCCTTCACAGGCAGTCTGATTAATTTGAGGACAGGCGGAAGCACTGTAATTGACTTCATTTTTGTGAGGTTTTTAAAAACTGCAATAGAAATTGAATGCCAAAAACAACTTCTTACTGACTGAATCGTTATGGATACCACAGAAAATGGCCTTCTTTTAGGCAGAAGCCTAACTATTTCAGATAAAGTAGGATGGTTACAGTAATACCGAAACTAGTTTCATGCACCACTGGTATGTGGGCCCACCCGTTTGACTTTCAAGTACTTTGATCCTTATTTTGAGAGGCCATTCAGTTCAAAATGATATGGTATTCGTGATAACTCAAGTGTTCCTGTACGTGGGATTATGTCTTTCATATCCTAAAAAAACCACCAACCAAACAACAACAACAACAAAAAACAACACACCAACCAGCTTGTTTCTTTAAAGCTTTTTCTGGAAAAAAAAAAAAAATATAAAAGTGTAATGGCACTATTTTTCAGACTTACAGTCACCTCATCTATTTCTACCAAATGTTGTGTATCTCTTAAGAGCATTGTATCAGTTTATACACAGCAACTACTCTTCTTCAGCTTCACTACATCCATATTGGAGTGCTCACCTAGCCAAAAGGCTACTTTAATTCACAGTCTAAACTAAATATTGATAACTTAGGATTCCAAAGTCTAAACTTCTAGTATTATAGTGTTAAGAGTGAGTAACTAACACTATAGCAGAGTGCATAATAGGGGGATGGAAACTCAGCCTTCAGTCCATTCTTGAGGAAGTAGATTTATGATAGCTGAAGAAATAAGGTTGAAGATCTACCCTTGAGTAGCACCAAGTATCACACACTTTAAAGACAGAGCCTGACAAATTCAGGAAGTGCACTGTATGATGTGTCTGCTTGCAGTGATGGGGAAAATGAACAACTCAATGTCTCTGGCTACATGAACCTTAGGAAGGAACCTGTCCCGACGCCAAAGGCAACAACTACAGAAAGAGAAAAATTAAATCCTGTTTTAACAAATGAAATCAGAGTTTTCTCTTTTTAACTCAGACACCAACTCATTTCAGCAATTTTTCCCTCTAATTTGAGAGGAATAGTCCAACCTTAAAGACAAAAACATTTCCCGGAACAATCTGAAAGAGCTGTTTATGTAATTTAAGATGTCCATAGTATTACTCTCACTGAAGCTGTCAGGAACAATTAATTGAGACATAATAGGATATGAAAGACATCTCCAGCAAATCTTTTTCTCATATTATTACAATACCATATATCACACTGTCAAAAACCACTTAAGAATGTATTCCAACTAACAAAATATTTTAAGGAAATAAATAATAAGAATTTTTATGGTGTAGATCTTTCACTTAAAATACACGTATATCAGTTGATCTAACCAAATAACCTAGAGGAAAATGACTATGGCTATCCTTTCACTCAGTTTAATTCTTGAAAGAGCAAGTCCCATAGTTCCTCCACTGAAGACCAAGTACTTCTCATTTCATCGTAGAAAAAGAAAGTCAGAATACTCCTATTTTAAACTTTGGGGGTCCTCTCTCCTCATCTTTTAGCAATCAAATGAGACAAAATGTACTAAGTCAAGTACTGCAACACAGATGTATGGTTTTAATTAATTAACTATCAGTTTTGTATGGATGGGAGAGGACGGATGGAGTGTTACATGTTAGGAAAAGCACTGGTATACAGCACACTACTCTAACTTCAGATCTGTGTAATCACACCAACATAAAACTGGAGCAAACCTTTAAGTGTGCTCTCTACAATTTACAGCCTAAGATGCCAATTCTGCTCTCTGCCAGCACACTCAGCATTGCAGAATCAAAACTCCAAATTACATATGAAAATGTCAATTTTGCCTGCTGTGATGATGAAAATAATTTAGGCAAGAGGCCAACAGAAAGATGACAAAACATGTCTGACTGTGAACTCCTTCAAAAACACTCCCTGTCTGCTTAACAAAAGAATGTTAGTGCAGAGGAGACACCAGCAGGATGAAGGTAAAAGTGTACTTAATATAGCAAACAAATATTAAAACCAAATAAAAGGTGCACATTTGTAAGAGGAAGGCAGTGCGTGAAAGGCATAATTTGCCAATCATCACAGGCAGGGCCTTAATCACAGGAATATTCTGTAATCGGGAAAACAGTGTTTCCTTTAAGATAAATCCCAGATCAAACATCAGTTTCCTACTGATGGGAAACTCTAGCACTGGGGGCAGGAGAGATGGCTGCATGAACACACTGACTTCCATTCTTATGGTTGCTACCGACTTCAGTTGTACTAAGGTGGCATGTATATCTTTGAAGGAACTCCTGGATGTTGCAGCTCCTTTTCAACAGGCCTCACCTAACAAGTGCTCCATGGGTAAGGAAGTCTGCAGTGAAACAGCTGGATTTTCACATCAGCTGCATAAATTTTCTGACTACAGTCCTCTACCACATTTTGAATAGTAATGGAAAAACCTGATGGTATATAGTATTTCAAAATCTGTCCCACTACTGTACAAAAATATTCAACTTCAATACAATTCAGTATATCCCATTTTATAAATGGATTACTAAGGCATTTTGTGGTTTCAGTGAAAATACTCTTCATGGCAGATTTAAAATCTGTAAGACTCAATTTTTATCCAGAGATATGAGTCACAAATTGAATGACCAGGTAAATCTTACAAATTAAACCCAAGACTCAGAGCGGTCACCACAAAAATGGTACGTAACTATCAACAAATCCTTACATACATCCACCCATCTGGAAAACAAAGTCAAGATAATAGTTTGTTGGGTTTTTTTTAAAAAAAAGACAAGAAAGACTGTTATTAAAGACAGTCAAAACACATATTCACAGCCAAGTTAGGCAGAGGTTGCAAAGGCAACTACAGTGCCTCTTGCTAAATTTTAAGACCAGAATTTGCAACCTTAATGATAGTTTTGCAATTTATCTTAGTCAAGGAGTCGTAACAAATAAAAAAAGAATCACTGGATGGATCTTATCTATCTAGTCACAATACTAGAATGCAATGTCAAATCCAATCCTGCCTTAATCTCACAGATACTGCAAGACCATCAGCAAACAGACAAAACAAAACAAAAAGGAAAGCAGCAGCTATGTTCTTCACCAGTAGACAAGAATAATGTTCTAGGGTCTGAAGTAGTACCACATGCTACGATCGTATCTTGATTAGAAATAGCAGTAATTGTAACATAAGGGCAAAGAATGGGTTGGATCGGGTCAGGCAGATGGACAGTGAATTTACAGAATCCTGTAAAAAGACTGACCAAATAGAACACAATTCCCAAAGAAAAAAATTCTGAAAGTTTAAAAAACAAAAAGGAACTATTTATGTGGCTTCATATATTAGCTTCAAAAGAAAGCACTGTAAGACCAATAGACTGCCAACAGACTGGGCCAAAGATGCAGCCGAGTGGTTAAACCAAGTGAGTGGGATAGAGAGACACTGACGAGAGGCACAGGCTATGAGCTATGTTTGCTCTGCAGCTCTCAGATCCCTCACCACACCTTTCCCTATGATACCAGTAACTTTAAGAGGCAGAAAGAAAATAAAATTAGGAGAAATAAGCGTTTTACCTTCATAATCTGGGAATTTCAGCTTGTAATTAATGCTAGAAAAAGCAAGAGGAGCAAGCCAAAAAGCCAATACCTCGGTTACCTCTCAGAGAGGACTTGAATATTAAGAGCATATTAAAAATAGAGACTGAGACTTAACTCTAAAAGGAAAACCTGCACAAGTTACATACCTAAAGCCATCTTACTTTGTGAATATTTAAGGTGAGCTATATTCTTCATCCAAGACTGGCTCTCTCCTGGAGAGTTAATTTCCTCTGACTTCCCTTTTTTTCTGCAAGGATAAAGTCCTGTTTCTCTTCAGCAAACCTTACTTAGCATATATGCCAGGAAATAGCTATTTTCAGACTTCTTTGTTCAATATTCAAACCAGAACTCGTCACATCTTTAATCTTTGCCTTTAAAAAGGGAAAAGACACACACCAAAAAGTACCAGTGTACTTCGAAAGGGAGGAAACAAAATAAATAATATGACATGAAACTGGTAGAGCAAGACTAGTGCTAAGAAGCAACAACTTCAGAAGACTTTTCCCTAATTGAAGTTACTGCAGGTTTGCATCTTTACATGTATTTTAACTGATAAGCAGCCAGCTTGAAAGCAAATGGAAAGGAACTGTATGACGAACATTAGAAACAGCATTCAAATTTCCACAACCCTAGTATTTAGGGATTCACTTTGTGCAAAAGGAAAAAGTGATGTTGTGCTCTGTCTCTCTCTGGGAAATTTGTGGGCACAGAGCAGTGTAAAAATATGCACCAGTCTATGAGCACTTATATGGAAAAGTCATAGCTGACTGGCTCTTTTATATAGCAGAGAATATATAGCAAGATCCAACTGTGGGAAGATGAAGTAAGACAGATTTTAATTAGAGATAGGGCACACATTTTTATTAACCATAAAAAATAACCCAGAAATTACCTGTCATTTCATGCCTTGAAATCACAGCCAGACCTCCATTTCAAAAGCTTTTTTACACATTGAAGAAAAAATGGCTGTTTGTATTAGAGAGGAAGTTACACAAGATAAGCACAGTACTCCTTTATAGCCTTAAAATATGCTATTTTGCATGTAGGAACAGAACACGTGTTTTAGATGTTTTTAATGTACCTTCTTCCAACCTTTACCATTTACACTTTCTTGGTAGAAGACAGAAGAGGGTAAGAAGGATAGGAAGACACTCATTTAAAAAATCTTAAAGAAGTAATACCTATAATTGCAAACAATTAAAATACCTACTAACAAAGCTGGGTGAGTGGAAGATTAAACAGATTCAGCTGTGCTGTAGCTGGCTATGAAAATAAATCTCGGTATAAAACTGGGTCTTGACTACATCTTTCATCATTTGCGTGCTCTTTGCCACTGTATGTGATGGCATCATATAACACAAGCTGGTTCACAATTTATTGTGACAATGCCCGTAGGTACAACATTGTCTTTTTGACCCCTGTTTGTCACTGTAACAACGACTAGTGGATTAGACACTAACAAGAAACAGAAAGATTCTTTCTGTTTGAGCTGTATCCCTCCTTATTTTGCATTTCTTCTGACATCAGAAAGAATTTTTCCCCCATGACACATACATTGCATGTCAAATCGCTTCTTTTCTATCCTAACCACCACAGGATGCATGTGTTTCAGAGTATTTCTGTAGATTTGCCAGCGTTTAACAGAGAGAATTTAGTATATTCACATTACATATATACCCCTTAGCAAGAAGGCCAGTTTCTGAGAAAAATGCTTTCAGAATTTCTCCCATATGGCTTCAAACAGCCAGTCAAGATACAGAATTGACAGCTCTTTCAAGAATTTTAGGTATGTAATTTCACTACTTGCATTCCCACGCATCATTATATTAAGTAAAGCTGTCTGAAGGCTATAAAAAACTTCTCCTGCTTGGCAACTTAGGACTTTTATATTTATTATATATATTTTAAAGATATCTTGAATAGTTTTCCAAAACAAGAAAACTATGAGGCATTTAGCTTGACCTGCCTTTTTAAAACAGATAAGACACAGACTACAAAGAAAGATGCAGAGAACATAATCTAAGGGGAATGGGAGGAGGAGAAAAGCAACATAATTGATGAAAAATTGCCATGAGAATTCCAAGTGAACCCTACTAAAAAGCTAGCTCTTCTTTGCAGAGAGGAAAAAATACACTTTAATCTGATCAATATGTGTCCTGATTTCTCAACCGATAAATTACCAAGCAAAGACTTAAAAACTGGACCAGACTGGTATTTCAGATTGACTATTATCACTGTCCTATCATTCAAGAGGCCAAATTAAGAATGTATTCAAAGAAAAATCTGATACAAATACCATCATTCTAATTGACTAGGATTGTATTGTACAGCAGAAATAATATCATAAAGGGACTGCCATACGAGTAAAGATTCAAAGAACCAATTAATGCAACAGGAGAATATACATCATGAATAACTCTGTGCAGCTGAAGACTGCCTATAGTTCAGTGAAGAAAAATGAAAATATGAAGTGAGAAAATAAATGCTATTAAACAATACAGCTTTAGTTTAACTCTGTCTTGAGAAATTAATAAAAACTATAATGTCCTATCAATTAAGCAGTCTGCACCAAAAAAATTTCAAATACTGATGTTCAAAAAAGAACACTTTTTTCGTTAACAATTAGAAGTAGTGTTCAATATGCCATTGAAAACTTCACCTAATCAGTATTCTGGGAAATACTTGTTCTGTTGCACTAACAAAATCGGTTTGGCTTGGCACCCTAATGAAGCTATCAGCCAGCTCATAACCATCTACATCTCTTGCACAGAACTAAGAGACCTAAAACCCAGAATACTAGTTTTTACCAAGTTGTAGCTTACAGGTGAGAAAATAATCTGGTTTAAGAGCAACAACATGTCAATACAAGCAAAATATCTGTAAGAAATTACTTCTTAGATTAACCAGTGGTCTGGACTCCAAATCTGAGCACTGCTGCAAGCCAAAAGATGCAGTGGCCTACTCTACACTGTTTTTAAAACAGTGATGAGCCAAATTAATTAGTACTAATTTTGTCCATAAGTTAGTTAATCTTCAGTTCTTCCTTTAATTTGTCCAAGGGCTCCAATGATTGTGCGATGTGCAAACCATACCTCTAAATTAAAAAACTGTCAACCACTGTACATTGCCTTGAAAGAGAAATGAAAGATCAGTGCCTGGTCCTTCTTGTGTATGCTACCTAAAGCAGACTTAGCAGCAGCATTTCAGTACTTCCACAATACACAACTTGTAAGCACCAGATGCCAGGACTCAAATTTATTTTGCCACTTGGGTTTTAGTAAAACACTTAAAAATGAAGATAAAATTCCAATTAGATCTTTCTCAGTTACAATGCAAACTCTGCCTTGCACATAGTTTCCCTGAACACCCTCTCATGCCAGAACAGCACTAACAGAATCTCAGTAATACTAATCGTGACTCTGATTCTGCACTTGGATCCAAATGAGCAATGCCATGCATACACACACTAAAGCCATTATAAAGAAAATTGAGAGTTGATAAGTGTACAGAAAAGCACATGGAAAGTGAAAGCATAAAATACTCACACAAACTCTGAATTCTAAATTAATATGATGTAGCCCTGAACACCACCTGAACAGGTCAATAAAAGCCCCTACCAAATATGCAGCACGAAATAAAAAAATCTGTATTCATAGCATCATATAATAGTTTGGGTTGGAAGGGACCTTTGAAGATCATCTAGTACAACCCTCCTGCTGTGGGCAGGAACACCTTTCAATAGGTTGTGTTGTTCAAATCCCTGTTCAATCTGACCTTGAACACTTCCAGGGATGGGGCATCCACAGCTTCTCTGGGCAGCCTGTGCCAGTGCCTCACCACTCTCATCATAAAAAATTTCTTCCTTATATCCAACCTAAACCTATTCTCCTTTGGTTTAACACTATTGCCCCTTGTTCCACTGCTACAGGCCCTTGTAAAAAGTCTCTCTCCATCTTTCTTATGAGCCTCCTTTAAGCACTGAACAGCTGCAACAAGGTCTCCCCAGGGCCTTCTCCAGGCTGAACAACCAGACTCTCTCAGCCTGTACTCACAGCAGAGCTGTTCCAGCCCTCTGATCATTTCTGTGGCCTCCTCTGGACCCTCTCCAACAGGCCCATGTCTTTCCTGTACTGAGGACTCCAGAGCTGGACCTAGAACTCCAAGTGGGTTCTCATGAGAGTGGAGTAGAGAGGCATAATCACCTCACTTTACCTGCTGGACATGCTCCTTTTGATGCAGCCCAAGATACGATTGGCCTTCTGGACTATAAGAGCACATTGATGGCTCATGTCCAATTTCTCATCCAGCAGTACCCCCAGGTCCTTCTCTGCAGGGCTGCTCTCAATTTCTTCATCCCCCAGCCTGTATTGCCTCTGGGGATTGCCCCAACCCAGGAGCAGGACCTTGTACTTGGCCTGGTTGAACTTCTTCCTATCTTCAAGAAAGAAGACCCAGGGAACTGAAGGCCAGCATATTGGGTTTGCCTGGCAAGGTTTTGGTAACAGGGGTCTACAAGGGTGGCTTCTGGGAGAAGCTGCTAGAAGCTTCCGCCATGTCTGTCAGAGCCAATTCCAGATGGCTCCAAGATGGATTCACCGCTGCCCAAGGGTGAGCCTGTCAGCAACAGTGGTAGAGAACAGAAGGCTCAGGGGGATCTCAATGAACGTATGTAAACACCTGAAGGGAATGCGCAAAGAAAATGGAACCAGACTCTTTCCAGTGGTGCCCAGTGACAGGATCAGAAGCCATGGGCACAAACTAAAACACAGGAGGCTCTGTCTGAACACAGGAAACACTTTTGCACTTTGAGGATGACCAGGCGCTGGCACAGGTTGCCCAGAGATGTGGTGGAGTCTCCATCCTTAGAGATGTTCAAAAGCTGCATGGACACAGTCCTGGGCAACTGACTCAGCTGGCCCCACTTAAGCAGGGTGGTTGGACCAGATGATCTCCAGTGGTTGCTTCCAACCTCAGGCAATCTATGATTTTGCAATTACATTGCTGACAATTATGACAACAAAACAGTCATACTCTTTTTACGTACCTAATATTGCTTCTGTGAGAGAAGTGAACAGCGCAAATCATTAACTTACACATGGCCATGTAAAGAAGCACATCTGTTTTTACAATGGAAAAAGTTAATATAATATCTAGATCAACCTAAAAACCTAAATCATAAATCTAATCTAAAAAAAGCACTCTGATCTAAGTATTTTTCAAGATTCTAACTTTTTTTTAAACTTCAATTAGAGAGGTTGATGAAAGGTATAGAAAAATAATACAGCAAATAATGATGGGATCATGCAGTCATCAGCAGCACTCGTAAGACATTACAAGAAGATTCATAAAATTATAAGGAGATGGCAAGTTCTTCCATTATCCCATGCAATTTTTAAGATATTTTATCTCTCTGTGCCTTGTTAGCAGAATAAATACTTTATTTAGCAATTAGTTCTGTCAATTAAAGTCTATGAGATTAAGGTATTCTCAAAACAAACTGAGAAATTAAATTCAAGTTTTACACTCACACCCAAACTGATACTCAATTTGTTATCTAGGCTAGGAAAAGAAAAAAGGAAGTAAAATTATGCTTTAAGCACATGTAGAGGCACACAACTATATTTGAACCTGCTCTCACACTAAAAAACAAGGAAATTGCACTATGATATTTTGACAGTTGGTTTTCTGCAAGCCTAATTACAAATGACAGTTTAAAACTACTTTATATGGGATGTAATACACTAGCAAAATGCCACCCCATTATATGAGATCATGCTGAAGTCACAAAGAATCTCCAAAACTGTAACATATGCCAGAAGTATTGTATGTTGCAGGGCTCACTAAACTGCAGACAAGAAACAGGGCAATGTCATCCCCAAACTAGGTCACAGAAGGGCCACAACGGTGTATGGTACAAGCTCCAAATAAAAGAGGATCAAAGGTGTTTTTATTGGTTTCTCATATGCTGAAGACCCAGTAGAAAAACATGTATTAGAGCATAACTTGTCTGAGGAAAACTCTCAGACAGCTGCTGTGTAGGGTATCTTCAGAATTGCCTTCCATTCTGCACACATTTGCTGCATTCTGAAAAGTTAGCCTTCCTAACCTTCCGTGATGCCACTCGGTTTTCAAATTACTCACCTCTTTCAATGGACAGTCATACTTGCCTACATACTCACTGTATCGCTGACCATTTAAACTCTGGGACTTGTATGCTTGGCATTGGTAAACATTATCATCTCAAAAAGACAGAAGCCCAAATTGCCTTGTTCGACTCAAATTTTTTTTGCATATTTACCTTATCAGTCATTTACCTGGCTGGGTTTGTGAGTTACTCTAATTTTGCATGTGAAAATTCTACAAGTTTTGTGTCTAAAATTACCCAGTTTTACAGAGGATCAAGGTAAAATATTTTTGAAAAATCACCTGTGATGCGATTCTGAATATCTTTAATCTGCTCCATAGACATATCTTGTCTTCTCAAAATGTGCATTTTACACCTAAATAAAATCCTAGGTTTATTTAGGTGTAAACCTGATGGTATAAATTATGTCGTTCTATTTCTGTCAGTGTGTCATGTGTACCGTATACAGAAAATCTATTTTCTGTGTATATTTTACTAATCGAACCAGAAAGCAACAAACCGAACCTTATCCAAACAAGATATACAGCAACGATAAAAATAAAGCAAGAATAACTGAGTCACTGTTCCACAATTCTTCTGAACCATTTGATCCTGGCTGACACTTACGTGTTCTGCATACATCTTCTAATGCAGTTGAAGGCTTATTATGAATCAACAGAAGGATGTTATTATACCTTCTTATAGATGTACATATTTATGACTAAAGACAAAATGAGATTTCCATAGCATCTACCAAAGTATTCACTGGTAACAGGCACATATGAAGCAAGATTATTATGCCATTGTAGAAAAGTACCTCAAAATTATAGTGAGTATCTCACAAAATGCATCATCCAACCAGCTTACAAAATTAAAGATGGCAGAAGCTCAGATACACTTTAAGTATCGAGAATCAACAGGCTCATGAGCTAAACCACTACAAATGTCACGAGCTTGTTTTACTCTTGCCCTACTGTAAAGCATGTTCACAAGTATTTCCAAATGGCATGTAGGTTGCATTACTTTACACTGCTAACAGCGCACATATATTCAGGTTCCAACAGTTACAGCGGCTCGGCGAACGTGTAACATCTCTTGAAGACAATGGAATTCCACTGCCCAAATCATGTTTATCTACAACCTGATAAGTACCCTTTTATTTTCCAGTACCTTGGCTTGTCACAAACTTCGTATCTTAGTTTAAATCCCTTGCTTTAAAACGAAACTACACAGCTTTACCCTCTCTTAAAAACAAACAAACAAAAAAAACCCCACCACCACAACATTACCTTCTGAGGGGTCAAAACCCTCTGCCTGAACTTTTCAATTGTATCTTGACCTGCAGCTGCCCATGCGCTGGCAAATGCTTCAGTTTTGTCTTGATCCAGGTGAATGCTTTGCAGCTGTTGTTGCAATGAAGCAGGCTTCAAATTATGATAGACTGCCTGTTAAAAGGAAAAATAACCGCTGTTGTTGAGTACTGCTCTATGAGTGGTGCCAGATATACTCTATCACAGATGGCCAGCATGTTCACACAGGATTTTTACTAGCAATTCTATTATGGGACTGCAAGCATCCTGCTCATCTTAACCCTCTGGCTGAGAAAATAGAAAAGTTTAACTACCTCGATTGTGTCTCAAAATGCAATACTACAACTGACTCTTCTCAAAACAGGAAAACCATGAAAAAATGCTTACACAAGCTAGATTTGAGTGTACATATGTGTTTCTACTGTACGTAATGCCAAAGCAGCTACCACTGAAAAAAAACGAAACAAAAATGGGCTTTGAGGTTAATTGTGACCATGAAAAAAGGACAACTTTTCCAAATTCACACTGTTCAAGCAAGCCTGACCTACAAGGTAATGTTCTGAAAAGACAGGAGAAATCTGCCAAAAAAGGTTAGATATAGCCTCCCTATTGGCATCATTTTTTGTGGTAAACATTCTATGTATAATATTGTATAATATTATGCTGCTTTCCACTTTCAAAATAGGACTCTGTCTGCACCAGGGCGGGGAAAAAAATTAAAAAGGAACAACCCATGTGCCAAAGACCATGCAGCAGACTTATTGTCTATAATGTGTCCATAAGCCAAAGGGCTGTTAAAAAAGGTCTGCTTTGACAGAACAGCACTCCAAGAAGTGTAGCTATCTGCAGGAATACAGAAGAGTCCTCATACAACATGTATTCCATCTAGGACTCTTCTTTGGGCAGATATTAACATCCTTCCCCCTTTTTTTTTTTCTTAATGCAAAAGAAAAGTCCTAGAGGAGACTGAACTGCTTTTTTTGTTCATCGTCAGTAATCCTTATATAAATGAAGCAGTCTGATGAAATTAGGACCAGGCAATAAAACAGGTAAGTTTGCTGTCTGGTTGAGATGAAAATTCCAAACTCCGGTCCAGATGTGACCTCAGGTTTCGTTTTGATATTTTGGTGGATAGAAGCCATTTGTTTGCTTTCTTTCTAATGCTGCAGAATGTGTTAACTAAGGGAACTAATCACAAAAACTTTCCCTGTTTCTAAGATATATAGCTCTACACTATGCAGTCACCTCATTCAGACACTAAAACTACATCAGGTGCACCTGTTCACCTAAGTACAGACTGCTGCTGTGCATGAAAGTTTTCCGTAACTGACGCTTCATGTAACCTAAGCAGTGCCAAATAATGCCATCTAATATTTTCCTTACAGGAATTAAAATAATGCATGGCTGGCTTGCTTCCAATGAATAAGAGGAAAGACTACATCACATAATTACCAACACTTTTCTTGGTGTCATGCAGAGCTTGCTTCCACCACCTACGTTTACATTAACTGGAAACTCCCTCCACAAATGCAATGAGTCCAATGCAAATCAGGAAGGCATTCAAACAAAAGCAATAAAACCATGCCTCCAAAACATACACCATATATTAGAGATACATGTTTTCACTACTTCCTTTTTAACTTGACTTTTTTATCTTTGAAATTTAAAATCAGATTAAAAATATATTTATCAGTTCATAAGGACAGAAACAAGGTACCTGTTCCAAAATGAATGATATAGTTTCGAGAACTAGATGAAGATCCTGCTTTTCCAATGAAAAAGCTATTTGAAGCTTTTCTTCCTCCTCTTCACTGAAGCTACTTTCACCCTGAAGCACAAAAATAGTGGTAACATTCCATTTAGCAACTGAGAACATACTTGGTCAATAGAAAAACTTTCTCCCCATTTCTAGAAACATAGTGGCTGTCCAGCTGTTTCTAAATAGAAATAACAAAGTAAAGCTCATTTCCAAAAGAAAAATGCAATGCAATTCCTCTCACTGAAAATCAAAATGAAAAGCAATGAGAATTTACTTGAAATACATCACAAGAAAATGCTTTCTCTTGCACCTGAGAGTCACTAAGGAAATACTTTTCTTTTAACTATCAGATCATACCCAACAACCTTTTATAAATAAAAATAAGGAAAGTACAAAGCGTGTTACTTGAATCAGACCCTGAAGAAAACAAAACGCTAAACTGTAGTGAAGTTAATTACATATGCTTCTTCCACTCTGGATACTCTTCTGAAAATCATCCATGCTGTTCAAAGGAAATAAAGGCCTAATGTATGCTTCTTTCAAAAGCCAGATTTGAATCTATAGCCTACTATATTACTGAAGATTACTGAGAATGTGCAGTATTTTTAAAATACAGCAGTTATATTTATTATACTAGAGCAAATTAAATAGTAATTTATATGTAGATATTGCCATCTTTTAAAATGTAATTACTAACAAATCTATGCAACAGACATCAAAACACCATATTTAAACCACTTAGTAATCCAGAACTGCAAAGCAACACAAAAAAGCAATTGAGCTGTCAGAATAAACAAAATGAGGCAATTACACAAAAACGTCAATGATGGTAATGTCTGTAACAACAGTATCAAAACGGAAACATTATTTGAACCATTAGCTGTTAGAAGGAAATTAAGAGCTCCGAGTATGTGCTTTGTTAAAGCAAATAAGTTTATTCAAAGTTTCCAGCAATTTAATATGCCCTAAAGTCAGATACTTTGGAAAGGCCAGCTGAACAATTCATTAGGTTAATTGAGTGGGCTAAATCAAAAAGACCACTTCCGGTCATGTGAATGCTGGTTAAAACTCTGAAAAGCTACAGAGCTACTAAACTAGTAGTTAAAAATAAAACATAAAATAAAATAAAATAATTTTTTTAAAAAGCGCTTGGTGACATTTTCCAGTAGCCAATGAGTTGATATTCATGCAAAACAACTAAGAAAACCCTCTACAATAAGAGCAACATCCAAGCTAGTAATTTTGGTAGGAATAAAATCAGCAAGGGAATCTAATAATCAAAACAATCCTTACAGTCTCAGAATTATATCTTTTAATACATTTGTATTTCCTATGCATGCTGCTCCTAACCTGTAATATTTTAACTTTTAGTTTGTATATACGTGTGTCCAGAAAACAAATTCTATATTTCTTTTTATGTTTTTTTCTAAACATGAAGCAAGGGAATAAACAAAACCCGACACTTAAAGAACCTCAACAAAACAATTTCTGGTTTAGCATTCATCTGACAGTTTCCCCTGCAATGTTTAGTGCCAAGGTTAGATTCAGCGCCTATTTCACTTGGTGGCACTGTGTGATAAAACCAACTAGTGATTTTACTTCTTTGCTCTTTACCCCGCTCCGCCCGGCGCAGAGCGGCCCAGGCCCGGCGGGACGCGCCCCTGCCCCGGCCCAACGCCGCTCCCGCGCAGGCCAACCCGCCGCTTCCGCCGCGGCCCGCCCGGCGGGCACAGCCGCCTGTGCAACGCGGCCCCCGCGGGCGCCCCCCGGCCCGCCCGGCCAACCTTCAGGTGCAGCTTCTGGAGGAGGCGGGAGAGCAGCCGCGGGAACCGGCCCGGGTCCACGGCGTTCAGCAGCGACACGGCCCGGCGGATGCTGCGCGGAAAGAGAGGAGGCGGTCAGGCGGACTCAGGCCCGGCCCCGCCGCGCCCCGGCACCGCGGCGAGGCCCTGCCCGGCCCTGCCCTGCCGCGGCGGGAGCGGCGCTGCCGCCGGAGCAGCCGGTACCTGTCACTCTCCGGGACGACCGGCGCCGCCATGGCTGCCGCTGCGGCCCCGCCCCACGACGGCAGCCCAGCGGGGCCAAGCGGCGCCGCTCCGCCCCGTCACGGCACCGCCGGGGCTCCGCTGCCCGCACGCTGTCCCGCTGAAGGCGGAGCAAACCTGCGGCGGCCTTCGGGGATTGGGGAAAAATTTAATGGAATATAACAAGGGCAAGTGTAGAGTCTTGCATCTGGGCAGGAGCAACCTCAGGTTCCAGTATAAGTTGGGGAATGACCTATCAGAGAGCAGTGTAGGGGAAAGGGACCTGGGGGTCCTGGTGGACAGCAGGATGACCATGAGCCAGCACTGTGCCCTTGTGGCCAAGAAGGCCAATGGCATCCTGGGGTGTATTAGAAGGGGGGTGGTTAGCAGGTCGAGAGAGGTTCTCCTTCCCCTCTACTCTGCCCTGGTGAGACCGCATCTGGAATATTGTGTCCAGTTCTGGGCCCCTCAGTTCAAGAAGGACAGGGAACTGCTGGAGAGAGTCCAGCACAGAGCCACAAAGATGACTAAGGGAGTGGAGCATCTCCCTTATGGGGAAAGGCTGAGGGAGCTGGGGCTCTTTAGCGTGGAGGAGACTGAGGGGCGACGTCATTAATGTTTGTAAATATGTAAAGGATGAGTGTCAGGAGGATGGAGCCAGGCTCTTCTTGGTGACAACCAATGATAGGACAAGGGGCAATGGGTACAAACTGAAACACAGGAGGTTCCACTTAAACATGAGAAGAAACTTCTTCACAGTGAAGGTGCCAGAGCACTGGAACAGGCTGCCCAGGGAGGTTGTGGATTCTCCTTCTCTGGAGACATTCAAAACCCGCCTGGACGCCTTCCTGTGTAACCTCATCTGGGTGTTCCTGCTCCGGCAGGGGGATTGGACTAGATGATCTTTCGAGGTCCCTTCCAATCCCTGACATTCTGTGATTCTGCGATTGGGTGGAACAGTGAGGAGCAGCCTGTCAGCACCTCCCGCAGGGGTTTGCAGCACCTCGCTGCCCTTGGAAAGCTCGTGCTTGAGATCTGCATATTTAAAAGTTTTAAAGAGGTGCGGGTGCCCAGTAGAAGGTGCCGGAGGCCCGTGTTTCACCCTCTGTCATGTGCTGTCCGTGCTCACACATGAATCACACGGGTGAGGTGCAGAGGGTGTGAGACCCCTCGGCCCGTCCAGGCCCCGCAGACCCATCCTGTCCCCTGAGGTGTCACACAGCCAGCTCCAAACCGCGGGGCACAGAAATAATTGTTCCTGGGCCACGAGCTCGTAATGAAGTTGTCACGCCTGTGCTAGTACAGCAGATTGTCCCAGAGGCCATGGAACTAACTGCTGCTGGCTGTGTTCCCGGCTTCCCCAAATAACCTGTGTCCCGGTGACAACCCCAAATTCTCCCCTGTCCCATGCTGATTAACCCTCCTCCGCGAGGCGCAGAACACGCTGTGTTGTGCTTCAGGCGACATGTGAGCTGCTTGGCAAACATCATGCACAGAAGCATTAACTTCTGAGCTCACATGGAAGCAGCACTGGACTGGGAATTTCTGCTCCATGGATATTACCTTGCATGGTGTCATGTCTGTGAGACCCCTAGTTTCCATCAGATCTGGCTGAAACTGAAAAATGGCCCAACACATGATGGGACGAGCAAAGAGAGGAAGAGGCAGCATGCCTCTGTAAGCCTTATTTTTCTAGGAAGCCAACGAAAAATACCCATAAGACATCTGAATGTGGCTGTCAAGGTTTATAAGATGTGGCCCAAAGGGTCAGATGTATGGTAATATATTATAGTAGGGTCAAGAGGCAGGTGGAAAAAGGCTGGGATTTTTGAGGTGCTGTAAAGAAATGTTCTATAAACATATATGCTGAAATCTTGCCTCTGTTGAAGTGAGGGGTATTTAGTCATTAACTTCAATAGAGCCAGGACATTTGAAAAGATAATGTCGTTTAAATAGATTCGGCCTTAAGAACCAACTTCAGGAAAAAAGAGTGACAAACCTGGCCATACTCCAATGGGAATTTTAAAGCAGAGCATTGCTGGCTGAGACTTTTAACAACATTTCTACTATGCCTCATACCAGAAGTTGGACCCACAGTTGCTGGACCCACGGTCGCTGTTTTGAAAGGCAGCTACATTTTTGAAGCTGTTTTTCTGAGGTGAAGTATAATTACATTTGACTATTTCATCTGGTTTTCTGTACTCTTATAAAACATGAAAAGACCATACTCTTGCAAGAAATTTATTTAGCGGGAAAAGAAAAATTAGTATTTCACTCCATGTTGAAATAACGTAACTTCATGTTCTAGGAAATCTCCCCTGAGAGCAGAATTTTATACAGATTGTTCATTCAAAAAGAGCAAGGGCAACTGGAAGTCCAGACAATTGCTTACATATTTTAAAATAAGTTCCAGCTGATACAGGAATTGCATGTGCCACTCAGGTTTGCTGCCAATTCTCTGGTTTTATAATCATATGGACCTATTTTAAAGTATTTTCTTTCACACTTTTGTACTTCGAATGAATAGTCAAAACAATGAACATTAAAAACTCAACTGGGTAGGATCCTGAGGAACCTCCTCTAGCTGGGCCTGCTTCACACAGAAGGTTTGAGTTTGAGACCTCTGTGTTCAAAGCCTCACTGAAGAAAGACAGGAAAGAGAGCACCTGACTGGAAATAATAAATAATAATAATAAATAATGAAGCTAAGCTGACAAGATCCTGTCAAGTGCACAGTTAAGTAATTTTTTTCCTAATACCTTTTCTCATGCTAAAAAAAAGAATTATAAAAAGTCGTGACTTCTCATGCATACATCCATTCATTTATTATTGTTTTGTACTTGTATCCATGATCCATTTTTCTAATGTGAATATTACCTTTTTTCACTGAGCTAATATTACACAATTTAATGTATTTTATCAGTTGTCTTAACTATCCCTCTAGTTAAGACTTATTTTGAGTCAAATTGTTACCAATATTTTGCCTCAAAAAATTCCAGTAAGACATGCAAATGGATGTTGTATGGGCTTTTGGATTAATCTGCTCACATCCCATGACATCTTATGCATCAGTGGCTGAGACTGTAGAACATTTAGCTGCTAATGAAAATTAGGAATCTTACTAAATATTATATATTCTGTTCTTTCACAAAGACCAAACAGTTCTTCATGTTATTTGATTATGGTTTGTGTTACAGACTTTTCTTATCACCCTGTCCTTCAGTAAGAATTAATTTAGACTCTGTTTTTTAAAATACTTCTATGGTTGTCAGGTGAAACATTGTATAAAGCATTAGAAGGACGTAAAGGTAGGAATTACGGAATACTTTCTGCACAAGGTCAGTTAAGCACATTAATAAATCGCATGGGAAAATCGAAGAATCTCTTTCATTAGAGGTTTTGGAGCACAAACAGAAATACCTGTAATGAAAAATGGGTAGTGAATGCGTAGAACATGAGCAAAGCTGATCCAGTATTGAAACCTACAGGCTCTCAAGATCCTACTAGGACTTGTTTTCTTTGAGTATTATTTTCTCTTTTTTTTAGTCCCTTTTGATCTGCTTTTTATTCCATAGCCTCTTACTTGGCAATGCCATTCTGTCTACACTCCAGCCTTCCCTTTTTCTGTCATCTTCATGTCTTATTTTTCCTTACTTTTGAAGGAACACACAAAAGAACATGTTGAACTCCTCCAAGATCTGATTTGTACAATATCCCTGACACTATTTATTGACTAAATAATAGTTCCACAACTCAATGAAAATAAAGCAATAATGTTTCACTTAAATTTTCACTTGCAACTTGCAAGTGGCTTAAGCAATCGAAGTTAGGAAACTATAAATTTGTGTGGCAGGGATTGAATTGTGCCTTTTATCTAGTATTAAATAGCTCAACTTTTGAAATTTGTTGAAGAAATACTTCTTTTTTGTAAAGTGTGCACTAAGCATTTCAGTTAAAATCTATCAGAAATAAATACTCCTCTGTTGCTACCTGTGACATTATTGTGACACAACCTGAGACTCTTTCTGTGTCATTATTTACCATCCACTGAATGAATGATCTCATTAAAATCACCAGGAATATTCAGATTATACCAAGAAGGAGTAAGGGCAGGGGACTACAAATAAGAGCAGGGGACTCTATTGGTTCTGTATGGCGTTTTATTGTTTGCTATTTTTGTGCTTATATGGCAGCATTTACTATTACATCTAGTGATGTGAAGGCAGTCAGATTACTGGGGTAACTTCACAATGGAAATCAGGGCTGGATATTGTACCCCTTTGATCAAAGGTATCTGTGAGCATACAGGAGATTCAGCTGTGGATAACAGGCCTTAATTTATTCCATTATAGCACAAACGGATACGATCCTATAAGGGACCAGCATTCATGCACTTGCACCTGAGGGGAGCCGGAAGCAGGTCAGTACTTTGCAGGGTCCGTCCAATGGAGAGAAGATGCATTGCCCTCTGCAAATGATGGGACAGGTAATCTCACTATGGTTTGTTCCAAGATTGCAAATTAGGGTTAACGAAATGCAAGTATCATGTTCTGACTAATGTTCAAAGTTACATTTAGCTCAGACTTGATATATCTGTTTTCCAAATAGAAGGGCATCAAAGAAAATAGTCCATTGAAACATGCATAGTTTGTTTTAAAATGTTCTAAGAATGCGAACAATGTGTTGAAGAATCTACAATCAATTTTGCTATCAGTAGCTAAGAAATTCAGTAGAGCTGCAGTAACTGTAATGCATTTGGTGCAAATATTTATCTAAGGCATCTTTAAATATTTATCCTGAATGTATCAGTCTGTATTTGTTTAGTCAAGCTCTTCTGGTTTCCCACTTAAGTAAATAAAACCTGTATTCTACTCTGGTGTGAATGTATATAGAGAAAGTTCAGTTGTGCTCTTATAGGAGGTGTTAAAAGGATCATGAAAATTGTCTGATAAAGAGCTCAAAGTGGTTTTGTTTGTTTGTTTTTAAATGCCTTTCTGTGTTTGTATGAATCACAGAGACTGGTAAATATTAACTGCAGGGTTCTTACCTCAACAAATGCTGGCACATACTAGTGTAAATCAATAAAAGTATGGACTTATTTTTCTCTAAACGATGCAGTGGAATTGAATGGCACCTCACTGTGTACAGAAGCTTGTTTTAAGCCAGGAAGAACAGTTCATTGGTCTGAGGTTGTGACTGAAATATCTAGACATTCTGGAACCACAGATGTGACTTCTCCCAGGGCTGTCCATCATTTTTAAAGCACTGTAGGTAAACTGAATACCATGCAGTTTACTGCAGTTATCTAATGTTAGGTCTTCGTGTGGACAGGAATCCTGTAACAATTTTCATACAAAATTTGGGAGGTTGCTTTGGGAAAAAGTCTCCATTTTCTGCCTGTCGTTTTACAGTGCTATAGTCTATTTTATTCCTAATCTGTGTTTCAGGGGTGCTATGTTATATATGTAACTGTAGATTAGTATTCCTGGAGCCTTTACTTAAAAGAATTTATAAAAAGAATTCTTAAGTTTTCATTGTGGAAGGATTTGCAAACACTGAGCAAGTGCAAAGTCAGCATAATTTTGCCCATTTATTAGCACAGAAACAGAAGCAGACACGGAAGCGGTGGCCTTGGTACAGCTGACTAGCTAATAAGCCCCAAGACAGCTTTGGTCTGAGACCTTATTCAAAACTCCCATCTCTTAACTCATCTGATAAAGCTTCGAGTGTTCTTTGTCTTTAGCACACCTTTGCATCTTCAAAGTCATAGCATTTGTGGCCTCTTCTGAGACACACGATAATAAAATTATTAATATTTCCTTTAAATGGGCTGTTGCTTTAGGAGCAGCTGTAAGCATCCAATGCAATATGCAAGGACAGCTATCATGGTGTTTTCCTCAGAGCTGTGACAACTTCTGATATTGAGAAGTATAGATGAATTGTCTTTAGTGGCTAACTTTCTGGCTTAATGTCTAACGGAGTACAATGAAGGCAAACAAAAAGATCCTGTGCTCTTATTTTGTGTTCTGAGTTTTCAAGTTTGTAAATGGCAGGAGATGCACAGTGGAGTCTTTGGAATTAGGAGGATCCCAGTAAGACAATTCCCAAGTGCACAGGAGGTTAGTAGAGGCAGAACCACCTTTACATTCACAAAACTTATGCAGGAGCACATTATTCATTTCTTTGAGGTTGACTTCTTTGTAGTAATAACATCTAAGAAAGCAGAGGGTGAATATCTCCTTCCAGATGGATTGCAAGCAAGAGAAATACGGTGGATGGCACGATGAATCCAAATTAAACAAACTGGATCGATTTTTAGGCAAGAGACTGAGAGATGGTATCTTAGCTGGGCTGTAGTTTAATACATACCTGTGCTTTCATGGTTTGTTAAGCCACAGTCAGATCACTGGTAGCCATGAGCAAAGAAGCCACATTGACAACGAAAAGGCAGGTAAAGTAAATTGACAGTGTCAGAAACTATTTAACCTGCACAATTAGGGGATGGGAGTTTGGAGAGGGGAGAGAGAGAAGAAGGACCAACAGACATAATGGAGCATTCATTGATCTGCTTCTCCTTGTATTAAACATTAGCTTTCTAAAGCACACTTATTCTATATGGAAAAACATTGTTTAGACTGACATAAGGTATGAAGATGATCTAGGGTCATCTGTAGAGGGACCGATTTCGTAAGAGTCTAAGAAATGTTCTCTGCCTTTTCTGCTAATGAATTTTGTTTAAAACCACAACACCATGCAATGGAGCATCATGTAATTGCCTAACAAAACCCATCAGATATGTGCACTCTTGTTATTTTTATATTCATGTCTTTACCACTAAGTTTCACAATCAGTATAAACATATGTTTGACACTGGTCTTTTTCTTTCTTCCATGTATAACTGCCCTAATAGGGATTATACTTTTGGCCTGTCAGCTGCTCATTTGGAACTGGGGGAAAAGTTGACAGGATAATTGCAACGATAAAGAGTAATTCTCAAACCACAGCAGAACTGCATCTGCAACATCATCTTATTTCATTATCCTTTTCTTGGGTCTCTCTTCTGGTTTTTTTTAGGTTCTGTGCTATATTTTCAAGGTCGCACTAAGTGCATTCGTGATGGAGTTCCTTTACACTTTGCATTTAGCTATGATTGTGACAGACGCACAGTCCATGTTAAAAACCACAGAGTAACACCAATTAATATGATCATGTTATTATAAAGATTTACACCAATCTTGGTTTAATCACATTACTCAAAAAATTTAACATGTGGCCTTATCACAGGAATCCACTTGAGAAACTACTTGGGTTTTTGCCTTTAAGTGGAAAGAAAGTGAAGCTAATTGAAACCCGTCCATTTCAGATCTTCAGGCTGTTTCAAAGGAAGGCTGCCATCTTCCTGTCCGTGTAAATCAGCTTTATCTTCTTGAAGAGCTGCTTATTCAATCAAGTCCAGGTTGAGTCTGTGACACACCTGGAACAAGAAACCAATCTCTGGCTACATTGGTAGGATTTCCATCTCCCCTTAGAAATACAGCTCAGAGGTGACGTGGGCTATTTGGATGCCCAGCACAAGTCAAAGAGTACTTTGGGACCAGTGAGGCAGATGAGAGAACAGCACCAGACCAACTGCTGAATGGAGAGTGTTTTAACCACTATAGAAAATATTCCTATGAAGTTTTTTGGTACAGGGTGTTTTTATGCTACAAGCTTAAGTACTGAGGTGTCATTAGTGGAGAGGAGCAGCAAGCCTTTCTGAGTTATCAGGTCAGAAGGAGACTGTGGTGTTAAGGCATTCTTGGGATCTGTTCCAGGAAGTTTCTTCTGCTGGGAGACATCTCTGCCTTGGAGCAGAAGGTTTTTGTCCACAGAGAATGACCTCTTGTAGAGGAGAAAAGTGATACCACATTCAAAGTTTGGAGAGTCTCCTCAAAAACAAGCGCTAGGCCCAGGGAACCATTACTTCAGTAACAGCACACTCCTGGACATCACCTGTGGCAATCTGCAGCCTTCCCCGCTTCAAGATCCAGAGGGTCTCTCACTCCTCAAAAAGGGTGTAAGCGCCCATCACACTCATGAGAACACCTGCCTCATAAGAAGACTGGGTATAAGTTATAGTATTTCAAACCTGTCATGTCTTCCATGAAGAAGAAACTCCTGGAACTGAAGGGATTTCTCTGTCCAGAGGCAAAAATACCCAATCTGTTTACCTCTAGCTACGTAATTAGTGACTGATCAAGGTTGAGTGCACCATGTGCTGTAAAAAAAAAAAAAATGCTGACTGAACATGTTGGTTTCAGTCTTGTAGCCTGGGCAGCAAGAAAGAATTGCAGAGTTGTTTCCACTCTTCCGTGCTTTATATACAGAGGGACATGAAATGCGGTGACCTAGTTTCAAAGAACAGTGTTATCTCAAATGACTCCTGCCTCATCTGTACAAGACATGAATGCATCAGAGGAAAAGACACTTGGACAAGCATTCGCAAAAGAAAGAGCTCTATCACACCTCTGAGTAAATGAACAAGCAGGGAAATGAGCAAGAAAAAAACCATAACAAGTAATGTGGTTTGGCTTCCCAGAGTAAGAAAATTGTCATCCCACAGCAATCCAGACACCTTCAGTTTTAGAAAGTCAAGATTTAGAGAGGACCAGATGCCTCAGTAGAGCTCACAAGGATGAGGAAGAATGAAATACAAACTTTTTAGTTAATATGGAAGGTTAAAGTCTGCTAGGTAGGCAGCAATAAAGAAGCACAAGCACCACTGCCAGGCACTTCACTAGAAACAATTCATAAAGCCAAGATTCACTTTAATAAAATGTGAAGAAAGAAGAACTTTGCTCAGGTGCAAAAGCTATCAGAACAAAATCAGTCAGGAACAGAAAATGGAAACATACTGATCACATTCCCATCTTCAGTCTTAATTGTGTCATAAACCCATTTTCTATTGCAGCGGCATTGTGGTCCACATTTGTTTGAATTGCATTTGGGGCAAGGATAGAAGCAACCCAGGCAGTTCTTTTCCAGGCAATCACACAAATCGATGTTATTACAGAGCAGCCTGCCATCTTTGTCATACTTCTTTGTAGTTCTGCGAAAAAGAAGAAAAAGTGATTCTCAGAGAATGCTTTAACATTTTCGAAGACTAATACCAAACAAGTGTGGAAAACATCTGTTCAGGAACAAATATTTCCTCTTTAACAACCTCACAGCATAATGAAATATCAGCATTATATTCTAATTGCAACAGCCACTGTTATTAAAAACGAAGGTATGCCGAAGAAGTAAATCAAAATTCTCTTAAGTCACACAGAAAAAAATTGTTTTCCCTGCACAGCTCTCATGTGTAATAAGAAATCTCTCTGCAAAATATTAATGCTTTTGTTTATTTCATTTGTATTTAGTAAACAGCATACTAGACTTTTTTTAAAGTAAAATATGTAATAAATTAGCACGTCTTACTTGGGATTATAACAAAAAGCTTGTTTCATCTGTGACATGAATGCTTTCTTTTTCAGCTTTCTGGTTTCAGGATTGAAGTCAGCTACCTGAGGTCCTGGATTTTGAAAGGCTAAGCATTTTAATTGTTTATCGAGTTGTTGCTATAAAAAAAATAGCACAAAGTTTATAATTAGTACAATTGGAAAAATACTTATTAGCTTCCAGGTGTCCTCACTGGCTTCCAAATGATATTAAAGTTAATATTCTTGATCGATTAAAACCACACAGATAGGAAAACGAAGCAAAATGCAACTTAAATTAAGAGCACATTGTTTAAAATGGTTGCTTGTCTAACTGTTGAGTATTCCTTTGACCAACTGTGCATCCTGACAGGAGAGGGAACAACAGTGGCACTGAATACACAACTCTGGTACAGTGGCACAGAGTCTGAAAGTTGTCTTGTGGGAGGCACAATCATGTAATATTTTCTTCACCTTCATCCATAGTGTAAAAGCAAGTACTTTGATTATAAGCATCTCAGCTGGATTCACCCTTATCTTCACTGTTCCCTCAGATGCCTAGAACCCATCTTTGTTCAAACAATCTGAGGGCAAGAGAAATGTCTGGAGAAGCAACTAGTGCAGGAAGGAAGCATTTGCACGAGTAAAGAGTATGAAAAAAGCACAGACAAAACAAAGCAGCTAAACTGAGCACAGTTTTTGAGAAATAGGAGGGAGCATTTTCTTGCCTATTTTATGGAATTGTTTGCAATTAGCTAAAACTGCCAAATAGTTTTGAAGGTTAAAGCGTCGGCTCTGTGTATTGCCATTCTACATAGCCCATGTGTGTTGACAGTCATGTCTAAAGCCAATGTAAACATACATGGGCATTGTGTCAAACAACTTCTCTTCAGACAACAACTGTTGACATTGAACATACACTTGTTATTCATTATGCAAAGGCACAAATGTACATACAAATTCATCTTTTCTCCTCTTAGGTAAATGGACCTGACTCACCAACCTTCAGCTTCCCTGGGGGGTGTCATTTCTTTCGGAGTCCAAAGTGATTTTTCACAAACAAGTGAGTCCCTTCATTGCTTCTCGTGGGGAAAACAGTGGCAGTTCAGTCTAATCTGCTGATACAGTGATTTAGAAATATCCATGTGCTTGAGTGCACTTACAAGGTGGTTAATGCTGTGCATCTTCAGTTGCATCCTCCTGAAAACCTACAGGGCAATCTTGTGTACCTATATTATTCAGACGTTTCTGCTTTTGAGTCTGGGGTAGATTTTCAGTGCAGAAAATATGCTTCAGCATCATCATTGTCCGTGATCATCAATTATGCAATTTCAAGTTGGAAACAAACAGTAAGCTACAGAGATAGTTCTCTCTCTAAGACTACTCTCCTATTTCCCTACTTACTATTTCACTTGACCTCATAAGTGCTCTTAGCCCTCTAAATCACTGCACTGCAAACTTGACTCATTTCAGTGTTGTTATTATTGATATTTCCCTATTCAGTCCAGCTTTTTATTTTTGTAATTATGGAAGAAATTGAAGGCAAGTGTAAGTATCTTGATAATAAAATGGTACTGGAGAAGTCATACCGTGGTTTTTTGTGTTATTGAGCAATCCTTAGCAGGAGAGAGATTTCCTTCTCCAGATGTTTCCTGGGCAGAATTGCTTTTCTTGGTGTTTTCTTCCATATCATAGCTCATGTTGCCACCCTTGTGAAATACATACGTACATATGTATTAGACATACACAGAAGTGTGAGATCCACAGAATTTTAAGTGAAGGTTTTAAGGTGAGCAGGTGATACCCATACTAGGCTTTTATATATTCCTAAACAACTGCAAATGCAGAACAAAATGTGGCTCAGCATCAGCCTCGATGTTAAAACTGTATTAATACAACTAACATATGCAAAAGCTGTATCACCAAAGCCACTCTTAATACTCGCTAAGCAAATCTCAGAAAATCTCAAGTGTTTGAATAACACAGAGGTCGAAAGAAATGCTGTCAACTCTGAGAATGTTACTGGCACAGCTTCACCGCATCGTCACCTCTTATGTAAAGGTGAGAAGCGGCGTTCCCACAGAACAGGTAAGAGCAGCCGGCGATGTGCAGAGCAGGTGGAGACAACAGCAGGCAGGAGCAGTCATTTCGCTTACCAGCAGGTGACACCCTTGTCCAAGCTGCAGTTCTTTCTGCACGGCTCCCAAAAAAAAAAAAAAAAAGCGGCCGCGGGGAGGAGCAAGTGGGGTTCTGGGGGAGCAGGAAGGACCTGGAATGTTCTTTGACGTTATTCATAGGCATCCAGAGCGTGTGTCAGAACTGTGACCACAGCAACTCGGCTGTTCCCTGCAGAGTCACAATTTTCTTCCTGAGGACTTCAACCAAAGGACTAGAAAAAAACTTCTTGGCTTTTAGATCTCAGTCGTTAGCTTTGCGAAAGATTTTGTGTACAAATAGAATGTGTAGCTTTTAGGTTTAATAGGAAAAAAATGCATCTCTCACTCAGCTAACAAAGCACTCAGGGAGGACTGTGGGTTCTGTGAGTCTGTCCTACAAATGCCATCCATCACCTCACCCCGTCACACAGGGATTGTGGTGGCAGCTGTTCAGGATGGATGTTAGCTACTTCTTCTTAGCCATCCTGTGAAACTTATAGCTTGTCATGCAATACATGCAGTTCCAGTGCCTCAGACTTTAACCCCAAACACCAGCAGAAATACCTAAGCTTTTTTGGAGTTGCTCCAACCCTTCCCCAGGTGCCACCCAGTCTCTCCCATTGCTTCTGAAAGGTAGTGCCGTGGTGTCTGCCAGGTTACCTGCACTTTAGGATTGTTGCCCAAACCCTGTTCCAGAGAAGATCTTCCTTTCACGACTGCCAAAGGGCCAGCACTTCTCTGAGGGAAGCAGGAGAGCTGTCCGGGTTCTTAGTTCCCTCTGCTGCAGACCCTCTCTGCAGGGCAACAGTCAAAGTGGGAATAGCAATGAGAAGGAAGAGACCTTGTAGTAACAGGAGGGGACGCTTTTGTGAGACGTGAAAAGAACAGCCTTCAGCCTGTTACAGAAGGGCTTTCCCTTTCTCCGCTTCAGTGACCTGAAGAGTGACTAGGATGGTGACACTGTTAACAACAGGATGCTCTGCAGCAATGGTCTTAGACCTGGCACTTGAGCATCTCTTTAGAATTAGAAAAGGAAAGCTATTACCAGGCAATTAATATTTGCTCTATGGGGGAGCCTGCTTTCCTACTGGAAATTTGCTCAGGCACTACAACTAAAACAAGAATGAAGGCCACTGCTCCAGAGAAATTGAGTATTGTTCTTCATTTTCACTCAGGTTGGACTCCCAATAAGGATTTATATCCTACATCTCATCTTGTGTCCAACTGTGCATCTAGCATTGTTAAAGCACTTTATGAGTATGCATGACCATCATCTGTGCCTGATGTATTACAGTGTGCAGGGTTCAGGAGCAGAACAGCCAACTGCAGCTACCAGCGTAGACACACAGAATTCCCACATGTCCTCCGGTAGTGTAAATATTTGACTCCTTTGGAAAGTAAGTTCTAGCAGTTATCTGGAGCCAAGTACTCAAAATCAGAAGACACTTTTGAAGAATCAGCACAAAAGGAACAAGCATCTTATTCCAAATATGTTTCAAATGCCCTTGCACCTTGGTGAAAATGTCCTGCACAGAAAATGTAGAACTTCCTGTCTCCATGTACATTGTAAAGACAAAGTTTTAAATTTTAATCTCCAGGAAAGATACTCAAAAATGAGGCAAAGTGTGGCTAGGAAACTGTGCAAGATTCAGAAATTGGTGAGACTCACAGGACTGAATATCCTCTACAGCGTGTTCCAAAGGGGCCTAGGGGAATGAAGGAGACTGTGAGACTCAGACATCCACTCTCAAGTCTGCAGAACCTAATTATCCAAAGGAAAATATTCTTGGTCCTGACACAGATTTTTTTCATCTAATGTTTTTGGTCTGGCTGTAGTGATAATCCAGGGGCAATGCACTGAACCCTAGTCTCTTCTACAAAAAATTCAGCTCTGGTGACAACCATCAATTGCACACTTCTGCCATCAATACCTATGTTCTCCCACAGCTTTTGAAAACAGCAGGAACTTCCTGGAGGTGATCATCCACATCTCAACATCCCACGCCATAGCATATAGCTGAAAACAGGCAATTTCAGCTCAAACCCTTGGCACAGCTGACACGGCTAAAAACAGATTAAGGGAGGAAAAAAATCAGAGGCTGTGTTATATTAAAAGAGGCTTGGTCTTATCCAAGAAACAGATGTTTCTGCTCAGAAAACAGTTTCAGAAGATGTTGGGATTTGGAAGGACTGCATTTGTTTATGATTTTCATAAGAGAAATGTTTTCCTGTATCTGCACTTCCAAGAATTTAATATTCCTATTTACAATCTTGCAGACTGCACTGCTAAATATTTCAGCCGGTGTGAAAAGTGGTGAACTGCACTCCAGATACCTGAGGGTGCTTGATCTCAGCAGCCTAAAGCTAGTATCTCTGCAGGGCTTGCCAGAGTGAAGGCATGTTGTTCTCAAGTTGTATTTGTTCATGCCACTGGAGAATTTCTGGCTGAGATCTGTTAAGTATGTTCATCACCTTCACCAGGGCAAGACAAAATGCCGTCTGTATGGCTTTAGTCCCCTTATGCCCACATGGATTAGACAAACTCATTGCAATAGTCCAATCTTCCTTAGCTCTGAAGAGATGTCTGGGCTTAGAAACCAGCAGTCAGATTTGTGGCACATTCACATATTCATCTTGAGATCACTATAGGACACCTGGTGCTAGCCAAATTAAGAATAAATTAATCTTCCTCATGATCAGCTATGGACTGAGCTGTAAAGATGTGAAAGGCCGCTTACCAACTAGTCTGTGTCTTCTCTCATAGCCCTAGATGTGCATGTGTGGTCAGAAGTTGGCCTTGAAGCCAGCTGGGAAACACAGACCAGATAAAGAAACAGGTCTCATCTCTCGTGATTCAGCTGTTTTCCCAGAAAACTGATGAGAGAGCAATGGCCAACTCTGTGACAGGAGTCTGGAGGAGCCAGTCTTGCCCTCCCCCAGTAAAATAAAACAGGTCTTCATGAGTTTTCACTTCCAAACCAAGAGCCTTTCTGTTGTATCTGGAAGTGAGGAAATGTGTAGCTGAACTGTGAGAAATAATTATAAAATCATGTGCATCTTCTAGTCGTCATGCAATAGGCAGAAGAGATCTGCCAGACTTACCTTCTGAAAACCTGCAGTTCTGAAGGGGGTATATTCGGCTCAGAGTAATCAGTAAGTGAGAAAGGAGGTTCTCCAGAATTTTAAATTGCACTTACCCAAGGAAGGGGCTGGCACAGCACGGGTTTACTGCTGCACAATTCCTCTGATAGTGGAAGTATGACATCAGCCCCACAGTGACTGAAACAGAAGACAAATAATCAAAATAGTGCTCCTCAGAGAAGCAGGCTAAGGACCATGCCAGGTAACTGTCTTAAAGGACCTCACACTTCCTGTCTTTATTATGGCTTTTAAATAGTACTTAGCACAAAGAGTGGAAATAGAGAAATGAGATAAACTGGGATGAGAGTCCTCATTTATTACTTGCATCTTTTGTATGTTCACAGAGCAAATGTATTTCTTAGAGCTTTTTTTCTTAAGCGTAAGTAAACAGAAAAACCCTCTAGTAACTTCTGCATTTTACAAAAATGAAGATTTTTTCTTTTTTAGGACATGGATGTAGGAATATTTTACCACTTTAGACAAATGTTCTGGATTCTGTTTACGATCTCCAACAGCCAAAAGTCATCAAAAAAACATGTTCCCCGATAGCTGAAGTGACAATGCAATCTCATGGTTCAGCTCGCTGCCTTTCAGGTTTGGTTGTTGCATTAGTGAAGACAGCTCAGGCTCCTCCTGATACCTCCAGATGCTGATTCCCAGCATGCTGCAGTCACTTATGGGTTTCATCACTCTTTCCTAGAACACAACTAAATCCTAAAAAACATCCAAAACTGTCAAGTCTTATAAATTCTCCTGTTGTGCTTAGACAAATAGTCCAAAGCGTCTTTTTATCTTCATCAGCTGTATCCATCAATTCTCTGAGGTATTTCACAACCCAGCCTGAGAGCAGGTAAATTTATTATTTACCATGTTATTTTATTTCCCTCCAAACACTTTTAAAACCAAAAGCCGATGTAACATCCTAGCAGCAAACCTTAGCTAGATGATTTAATTGCTGCTATACATACCTTCATTTTGTTCCACAGACTGTTTTCCTTGTCATGAAAAATAAACCAGAAGTCCCGGAAGGGACAGGGAGGCGGGGGGGAGAATGGGAAATCACGGTCTCCAAGGTACTCATACAACAGTAAGACACAAACAAAAACCTACAACCTGTTTTATTCTCCTACATTTTTCCACTCTTCTTCTAATCTCTCCATATTCTACATAATGGAGAAACTAGGAATTATTAGCTCTATAAACACAAAATTGACAATTAAACCACCTTATGCTTAATATCACCTTTTTTTCCATTTTGCGAATACTTACATGGGTGTATCTGAACTTTTTCTGAACTGTTTGTGCATGAGTTATGATATTTGTTTATCATTACATACGTGATAACATGCAGCCTGCAATCTAATCAGAATAGTTATTACTGAGTGGGTGTTAGGCTACAAGTGAGGATGTACATGTAGATTCAAGTTTTAGGTGACATTTAGAGATTGATCCTGGTGCCGAAACACCTAACGGTTCCTAAAGGGACAAGTCTTCCCCACCATGAGCATGTGAGCTTAAATATGCCTCAGGAGATATGATACAAAAGTCCCTACTACTGGAGGGAGGGAGAAAGAAAAGCAGAGAAATGGTTACAGATTCATTAAATTTCTTTTAATTGTCCTGGCAGTAATCCAATGTCGAGCTGATTGCTCCCTGTACACTTTAGTGCACTCTGCTGCACAGTGTGCTCAGTAGCATCCTGCAGCCAGTACAAACAGGGCAGATGAAGAGAAAAAAAATGCATTTTTCTGTGTCAAAAATTAGTCTGTAACGTTCTTCTCCCATTAAGAAATCGTTTCTTGGGGCTCTACGATTTTGTTGTTAAAACGTTAACACGGAGTGAGGTCTTAGTGGTGTTCCTCCCATTTTATAATTCGTATCCCACTCTTCCTCCTCCCCCCATCCTAATTTTTTTCTAAACTGCCAGGTTTATCAGGTGTTTTTGCCTCTTCTGCTCCCTGGATGTTCAAACCAGCAACAGTCGGGGTGGGAAGGGAACTGACAGGGAGGCAGCACATGAAAGGCAGGGAGATGGTTTTAGTGGCTGAGCCGGCAGGAAGAGGCTGTGAAAGGCTTGTTTGAGGCACAAGGAGAGAACGAAACGTAGTTCTCCATCCTCCCTGTCGCCCAGCCCGGCACTGCCGCTGCTGACAGGCCGCCTCCTGGCTCATGTAGCGCCGTGCCCTCCGCACAGGCAAAGGAGCGGCAGCAGCAGCGGTTTCCCCCTGCCCACCGCTTTGTTACGGCCCCCGACGCCAGACATGTGGCATCATCATTTTCTTGACCGGCTTCAGGAGGGCCGCCTCGGCAGCAGGGGTGGGTCCCACCTCCCCACACCCTCCGGGGTTCGCTGCTGCCGCCGGAGCTGGGCGTCCCCCAGGCGGGGTCCCGTCCCCTCCTCCTCCAGTTATGGGCGGCTGCTCGCCTCCCTACCCCCACACTCGCCGTCCTCGCTGTTCCTCCCTCCCTGTCGCGGCGGTCGCATATAGGTTACAATGATGTTCCCTCTTCAAGCATCATGTCCCCCTCTGTACCGGCTTGTCCGGGCGCTGGCAGCGGCGCGGAGCTCCGCGGGCGGGGGCTGAGCGCCGCCCGGTGCCGGTCGCGGCGCTTCTGGTCGGCTGCAGGACGCCGAGCTGGCGGCTCCTCTGGGGAAGCCTCATGGAGAAAGGGCAGAGGTGCCAGTCGAGCAGAGGAGTGAGGGGGAAAAACGAAAAAGCCACGAAGCGAGAAACACCGGTGCGAGCACCACGGTCGGTGAGGAGGTGATGCAGAGAGTCCCCTGCAGTCCTGGGGAGGACCACGGTGGAGCAGGTGGATGCTCCCTGGAGGAACAGGGGGTTACTCCACGCTGGGGCAGCCTGAGTGGCAGAGAGGAGCCGTTATGGACTGACCTCGGCTCCCATTCCTCCTTCCCACTGGGCTGCTAGAGGGGACGAGGTGGAAGAGGTGGGAGCGAAGATGAGCCTGGGAAAGAGGGAGGATGGGGAGAAGGTGGTGTTTTAAGTTTTGGGTTTGTTTCTCACTGTCTGAGTCTATTTAAATCGGCAGTAAATCAAATTGGTTTCCCAAAGTCAAGTCCGTTTTGCCATCCATGTTCACACCCTGCCCACCCAGGCCCCAAAACAGGATACTTTCCCCTCACCTGCCTGGGAGGCTCCTCAGGGAACCAGGGAGGAAAGGAGGTATGGGCAGAGTGGGGCAGCAGGGCAGCTGTGCCAGGAGCTGCAGAGGACTAGTAGGCTGGTGCTCTTGGACCTTGACTTAAACAGCTCAGAAGTCCCTCTTCCTACTGGGAATAGCCTGGCTTGCAGTAATGGAGAAACTGGCAAGGAGAGCGCATGGCAGCAAGGGGATAAAGTGGTGACACAGGATTTCTTAGTGCGAGCCCTGGCATCTGGAGGAAAGCTGGAAGCTGTGTGCTTGTGGGGCAGCTGGTGCTGGCAGCTGCAATGGGGACTATGGGACTGTGTTGATCAGCGCTGTCAGGGTTTAGGCAGTGGGGGTTGCTGGTGGGCGAGGAACTGCCCTGTGCCCTAACAGCTGTGTCCAGCCAGCTCAGAAATTGAAAAAAAACCAGCCCATTGCACACCAAAATTGCAGCCCATCAGGGTAATACATGGCATCCCTGCTCCAACATATTTAAGGAAGAGCAGTAGGGGGACAGGAGAAAACAAAAGAAACAAACTGGAGGAGACACATGGAAGATGTTGTGGACTCAGCTGGAGATGCTGACTTGGGAGAAGATGCTTGATGCCAGAGGAAGGACAGCTCCAAGGCAACTGAGGCCTGTGGGCAACTTATGCCAGGACAGGGACACTGGTGAGGAACAGCAGATGACCAGTGCTGACACACCTGAGGGGCTAACAGCCCTATTCTGGATGAACAACACAGAATCCAAAAGAATACAACATAATCCTTCAAAATACAGAATCACAGAACTGTTAGGGTTGGAAGGGACCTCTGGAGATCATCTAGTCCAACCCACCTGCTAAAGCAGGTTCACCCAGAGCAGATCGCACAGGAATGTGTCCAGGTGGGTTTTGAATGTCTCCAGAAAAGGAGACTCCACAACCTCTCTGGGCAGCCTGTTCCAGTGCTCTGGCACCCTCAAAGTAAAAAAGTTTCTCCTCGTATTCAGATGGAACCTTATATGCTTCAGTCTGTGCCCATTGCCCCTCATCCTACCATTGAGCCTCACTGAAAAGAGTCTGGTCCCATCCTCTTGACATCCACCCTTGAGATATAAACATTGATGAGATGCCCTCTCAGCCTTCTCCTCTCCAGGCTGAACAGACTCAACTCTCTCAGTCTCTCTTCATAGGAAAGGTGCTCTAGGCCCCTAGTCATCTTCGTAGCCCCCTGCTAGACTCCCTCCAGTAATTCCTTGTCCTTCTTAAACTGGGGAGCCGGGAACTGGACACAGTACTTCAGATGCGGCCTCACCAGGGCAGAGTAGAGGGGGAGGAGAACCTCCTTTGACCTGCTGGTCACACTCTTCTTAATGCACCCCAGGATACTGTTGGCCTTCTTGGCCACAAGGGCACATTGTTTACTCATGGTCCACCTGTTGTCAACCAGAACTCCCAAGTCCTTCTCTGCAATGCTGCTTTCCAGCAGGTCAACCCCTAACCTGTACTGGTCTCTGGGGTAATTCCTCCCCAGGTGCAGGACCCTACACTTGTCCTTGTTGAACTACATCAGGTTCTTCTCTACCAAGTCCTCCAGCCTGTCCAGATCTCACTGAGTGGCAGCACAGCCTTCTGGTGTGTCAGCCCTTCCTCCCAGTTTGGTATAATCAGCAAACTTGCTGAGGGTGCACTCAGTCTCTTCATCCAGGTCATTGATTAACAGGTTGAACAGGACTGGACCTAACATTGACCCCTGGGGAACCCCACTAACTACAGGCCTCCAACCAGACCCTGCACTGTTGATCACAACACTCTGAGCTCTGCCATCCAACCAGTTCATGATCCATCCCACCATGCATTCATCCAGCCCACACTTACTGAGCTTGCCTATGAAGAGGTTGTGAGAGACAGTGTCAAAAGCCTTGCTGAAGTCAAGGTAGACAGCATCCACTGCTCTTCCCTCATCTACCCAGCCAGTCATACCATCATAGAAGGCTATCAGGTTGGTCAAACATGATTTCCCTTCGGTGAACCCATGCTGACTACTCCTGATAACCTTCTTTTCCTCCACATGCTTGGAGTTGACATCCAAAATGAGCTGTTCCATCACCTTTCCAGGGATGGAGGTGAGGCTGCCTGGCCTGTAGTTTCCTGGATCATCCTTCTTGCCTTTTTGGAAGACTGGAGTGACATTGACTTTCCTCTAGTCCTCAGGCACCCCTCCTGTTCTCCAAGACCTTCCAAAGATGTTGGAGAGCGGCGTTGCAATAGCATCTGCCAACTCAGGTTGATCATCTGCCAATACCTCAGGTTGAGTTTCTTTGGGGAAAGAAGGGCAAGCAATGTGCTGAAGAGAAGCCTGAAACTCTCCTTCTTTACCCTTTTCTCCACATTCCCATTGGATTTTTCCTTGCTGTTGCAGCTTCCTTCATTTGCTTTCTCATCCTGTCTTGTCTTTGGACTGCTGGTTCTCTCACCTCTTTTCATCCTCCCTTCCCAGCTATTCTGGACTAAACTTCCCATAACATTTTACCCCGAAGCCCAGTAGGTCTAAACCATTTCCTTCCAACCATGGGTAACCACTCCACCTTTTCCTGAGTTCCTAATTCTCTCTCATTCCTTCCACTACACAGTCTCTTCCCAGTCCTTGCCATCTCCCCTTAGTCTCCTGCTCTGTCACACACGCATGCTGTAAAGACAGAACCAGTGTAACATTTTGACTTATACACTATCAGGGCAGAGAGCAGGACCTAAGGCAAAAGGTCTTTTCCCATCATATCTACCTTTTTTTCCCCCTCAGGGTCTGCTAAATGCATCCCGTCTGCCAATGACACACCTCCTCTCACTGGAAATTGCTTCATACACACACGTCTTCACAATTACATGCCCCATTACAATACACGGTCTATCTAAGTACTGTAAAAGCTCATTTCCTAAAGTCCCATCCATGTCCTCATACTCATTTTCAATGAACTTCCTTTCACCACAACTCCCTTCGCAATAAAGCAGCTTTCCCACTTGCCCTGGATTCCTCCCATAGACCTCTCCTTCCTTTGCTGCATCTCCCAGCTGTCACTCTCCAAACTTCTGTGTCCAACTTGCACTCAACAGCACAAAGAGCTGCCATTGTACAGCTGTCAGTGTGACATGCCACCAAGTGCAAAAGTGTGGACTGGAAGCAAGAGAAATTCAGATCTGCTCCTACTCAGGCAGCCTGCCTAGCAATCACCTTCACTGTCTGCCTCTACCATGAAAACTGTGCGGCTGTTCTGCAATACAAAATATCAGCCAAGAGGCACACATTAACTGGCAGTCGTCATTTGAAAATAACTTCATATTTTAAATTGTTTTAGCAATTGTTTACATATTGGCATTTCTAACTAAGATTTTTGTTGAGTAGAAAGAAGAAAAAGATAACAAAAGAATAACAAGAAAGAGTGGTTACTCATGTTTGGAAGGAAATGGTTTGTACCTACTGGGCTTAGGTGTTTAATGTTGTTACGGAAGTTTAGTCCGTAAATCCTTCAACAATGACTTTCTTGAGCTTTGCTTAGCCTATCCAATGAGTCACACAGAGACAGTGATTAACTAGTGGGAGTCACAGGAAATGCTCATGAAAAACCCCTCTGACTCATCATTGCCTCAACGACTTCAACTGCTTTCTGAATCAACTTGATGAAGACTGTCAAGAAGGCACACAATTTTTTTGGCACTACCCTTCACTGGATCAAAATCTAAAGAGGTCAAATGATTCCACCACAAACCTGGCTGCATCAGCTGGTAATTCCCATACACTGAAGGGATTGTCAAATAGTCTCAAAATAGTTAGAAATTTTCTTTGCAGCCACAGGAAACAGACGAGATTCATTGCAGTCAATAAGGCAATGTTTTCCTTAAATGTGTTTAGAGGGTCCCAGTGAAAATTCTTTGCATTAACAAGTGTCACGGAGGCATCCCAAATATAAGTTTAGGTGGACTAGCACTCCGATAACATAAGATACAGGTTCGGATATTAGGTCAGGAAATTATTTGGGGCGCAGTGAAATAAGAATGAGGATCCACAGCGTGCATACATGCACTCACAAGAAAACAAACCAGAGCCCTCTCTGCCCCGTTTTGCCCGTAAGAGATAAACACCAGCCTACTGCGGCCAGGACTTACACTCGTCTGTCCCAGATGAGGAATTTACACTTGCCTACCAGGCAAGGAATTTACACTCGTCTGTCCCAGACAAGGAATTACACTCGCCTACGAGGCGAGGACTTATTAAAGCATGTATTCGGTAATTTATCACTCACCCACACGCAGAGGTGAGGCGCTCCCCATCCTGGGAGGTTACCTTAGATGGCTTCTCCGTCTAAGGGGAGGGACTCCGGCAGCATGGCAGACCTGCAGCTCCGAGGAGACCACACAAAGGAGGTCTCCAGCGGGAACCCCGTTTATAGTCTGATTAGATCTGGCTGTGGGCATTCCAGAAGCTTCTTGGCTTCTCTGGGCTGTGGGCGCTCTTGGCCCCTCCTCTGTTGATGACCCTGTCCACCGACTCTGGGTCTCCACAAAGAGCCATTAGCTGCCCCATTGAAGGCCCCAGTTCTGAGAGGGGGATGTGCGACTCCCACACCAGTTCTCAGGGCGTGTGGGGGGGGGAAAGTGCAACTGCCACAACAAGTCTAGGTTTTATTAATTGCCTCCTCACAGTGCAGGACTCTAAATTCTTGGGTTTTCTGCATTCCCACATAACATTATTGACCTGAGCACCAGTACAGTACTTTTTGGTCATAATGCTCTTACCCCACATATAAATAAATTGCATGGACTGCTGATCCCATACTTCTTCAAGTACAAGCTTTGCTAATACTAATGGACTGAATTCTGCCTGTCTGTCACTTCCAAAATGCTGCATAAGCAAGACAATTAACCCTATGTCTACCTCAGCAAGCAGCTCAGTGGAATAAGAATGGAAACACTCAGTGATGTTGTAGAGGGATTAGTTTAGACTAGTTGCATTCTAGTGACATGGACAAAATAATCATCAGATGGTGGTGTCTATCCATTGCATAACAGGAGCTCATCATCTCCTAGATAAATTTAATCCAAAAATAATCCAGTTCACATACTCCAAGACTGTCGCAGGAGTTGAAGCATGCTAAAAGGAGATAACTGGGAGAGTCTCTTCAAAATCACATTCCTAATCAAACGCAAATGTGATTTTAGACACATTAAGTACAGATCTGCTAAGGAAAAATAAATTTTGAATGGCAAGACATTAATTTATTGCAATTATAGTTTGAGGTTTCTTTAGTCCTTTCCTCCCTACGGCTCTGAAGCCACTCTTAAGTTTGTTTCATGGTGTTGTTCTAAGTTGTTGTCCTCTTCACAATTTACAAACATAGAGGTAGAGAGAGACAGATTAAATGACTTTCCAAGGTCATAGTACAAATCATAAGCAAAACAGAATATAAAACTTTTCCAGCTTCCTCATGTGTTTTTGCTACAAACTTGTGCCACACCTTTCATTCTGATATTCTGGAAAAAAAAAAATTTAAAAAAAGGACTTAGGATCATATTTATATGTTAGATTATTATTAGTAACACATCCCTACTAACAACTCATCCAGTAGGAGATTACTTAGATACAATATGAAAACATATCTCTCATTTCTTTAGCTGAATCTTTCTTTTCTTTTTGAATTATTTTAGCTTGACTTTCCAGTTGGGAAGGAAATGACAGAACTCATAAAAATATGCTTTATCTTTAATTACATCTTAAAATGAATATCAAAATACTGGTGGATCACACTCTAAAATATACTAGAAATTGTTTTTCAAGTCAATCATCTACATTTTTCTGTAACCAGTTGGCAACTTTGATAAATAGTTCTCTCCTTTCCATATTTTCAACTTTTGTAAACTCCAGCAGTAGAGTAGTAGCCACTCTCTCATCCTCTTCCAGCGTAGCGTTGTAAAAAACCTGCAACTGATGGAATAAACACATCAGCTTAGTTCACATCCCTTCACTTGCAGCAAGCAGCTGTGTACCTGACAGAAGTGCATAGAAAAGGGGAAGATGGCAGAGACTAAGGAGGAAATGGGGCAAGCTTACTGATTAACAGTGAGGTGGGAAATCTCCTTGCACAACAGGAATATGCCCTTCTGCCATCCTGAAAATCCTTTCAAATGCAGCCAGCCTCACTAGTACTGGTGGTACCACACAGTGTCAAGAGCTAGTCAGGTAGCAGAATTCTCTTGTGCTGCCTGTTCTACAACCACAGAGCAAGATGTCTTTACAATTAGTCTAATAAGCAGAAGACAAGAGAGGACTGAAGAATAGCAAAGAAATACATGGGGAGAGTGGAAAATGAACATGAAATGAGATAGATATTAGCATGGCAAACAGCGACCTAAGATGCCAGCAGCTCAACTTTTGGTACATTTCCTGAAGACATCATGACAAAAGTGATCTCTACACACAGATTTTAAAGAGGAAAATGAGACAAGCTTTGATAATATTTATTGGGACTCAGTTCCAAACCTGAAGTTTAAATTAAAGGCTGGCACTGGGCTATTGCTTTTGCCATTGCAGGAAGTTATCTTATCCCTAAAAAAAAAGGTGAAAAACTTATAGTTCGTGAATGCTGAATAGAGATTTATTTGATTTTAGGAGCTAACTCTCTGAATTGCTCTCCTCATTAAGCATCCCTTCTCAGTTACTTGCTGTATGCTTGCATCAATCAACAGCAAAAAAGGGAAGCAAATTTTTTCTCGGAATGACATATACTAGCAGTTCTGAGCTGGTGTGGAAATGTGGATCACATGCAGACAGCATAAAAGGTGAGCTGTTGAGGAAAGAAAATAATAATTTGGGAAGGAATCTGAGGAGACTTGGACTGGAGGCAAAAGAACAAGAAAAGAGAATGAAATTGGCAGTGACAGTTAACAATTTGTCAAGAGGCACTAACACAGATTGTTGTGGGAAAAGAAGTAAAGCAGCCTACAGCCACCCCCAAAGATTTCCACTCTTCAGCAGGTTTCCCAAAAGCCATCCCCTTTTTCCAGATATACAGCAGCCCAATGAGAAAGTGTTGTTCTTGGGTTCATCTGGGCTGCCGCGCAGTCAAAAGGAAACAACTATATCACGTGTATAGGCCACCTGTTCAGTGCATGGGCAGGTGACCTCTTAGCCTGCAACCATACAGAGCAGGACAATGTCCACCCCTGCACAAAAGCTCACTTTCATGCCGTGCTTCAGACCAACTGCTCACACAGACTGCAAGGCTGTGGGTGCATATTCATATGCTCATTTTGCAGATGAGGAAGTGACATTTTTTCCTCGATGTCTCAGCACAGCAACATTATACAATATGTTCTATGATTTCTTAAAAAAACCCAACCCAAAACAAAAAACAAACAAAAAAAACCCCAACCAACCCAAACAAAAATAAACAAAAACCCCCCACCAACCAAGCAAAATATTTAAAAATCTGTATTTACAAACTGGCAATAAAATTGAAACTAACTGCTTCTCTGATTTACCTCTTGTATCTGTACATCTGTATTGACAAATCTTCCCATGACTTTTAATACATCATGTAATAATTCCTTCCCATACCTGTAAAATTAAGATAGAGATCCTTCCATTAGCATGTCAGGAAATATACTAAATTTCACCTCATTTGGAAATACGGTCACTATTTAGTTATTATTTCCATGTTTGAAATACCAACTAAGATCAAGTTTGCAATTATGTGCTCTTTTTCTCTTTAAAGAGATATCAGTAGTGTTCAACTTAGACATTTGAGCATGATGAAGCACATTTGGTACCCTTAATTTTCATTTCCAAGTAAGATCTGATATTTCTACTTTGGTAACATGAATTCTTTGCTTAAAACAGGTAATCTTTGTGAGCTTATACAGCTAAACTGAGCTAGAGAGGCTAACCAATAATGAGTCTAACAACTTGGTATTTATGTGGCTATCTTGAGGATGGCATACAAATTAATGCCCACACTATGCTTTTAGTTTGAAAATAAAGGGTCATTTTCCCAGCAAATTGCTCATCAGTATGGAATACAGAAAAGTCCTGCAAGGGAACAAGTTAGTGCGACACAAATCTGCTACAACTTGCCTTTTCTAGTGTTAGCGATACAGATACACTCTCTAATGCTCCCAGATGGCTGGTCTTGGTTATGCTGCCACAAATGGCTCCCGATGGGCTCCTCTGCCACCAAAGGCAGCAGGAATGTACTGTGCCACAGCCCTGCTGCTTTTCACCATTGCCAAGGAGCGCTAGAGCCTTCAAACAGACATCCAAGAGCTTGCTGTGCTCCAGATAGGTAGCCCAAGCTCACCTGCAGTTTACCTGCACCAGTGCAGGTAGGCTGGAGATGGGTTAGGACTTCAGTCAGGGATTAACGCTGTAGTTTCTCCTTGCAAATGCTTGTAAACCTGTATGCCCCAATCCCCTAGCTCTTTGGAAAAGAGATTATAATCTTAATCCAGCATTTTACACCCATGCTCATGAAATACTAGTGGATAAAGCCATTTCTAGAGTCAGATTTTCCAGGAAATTTAACTCTTAAAAGCTCCAAAACAGTCACAGACTAATTTTTAAAGCATTCTGTGTCTGACAGGAGCTCTTCTTTCACATTAAGCCCTGATCAGAGTTGAATCCCCTGTAAACCCTGCTCTGCACACTTAAAGAATTGCATCAGTCATCACAAAAAAAGCCATCTCTAGAAGGAAAATGTGCACCTGGATTTTACAGCTCAAACATAAAGACGTAGGAAGAAGCCAAAGAGCAACAAAAATAAAGGGAACCCAAAGCTGGTTGCTTACCATACCTTTCACTTAAAAGTGGCCAATTTTCTGTAACAAATTCCCAGGCTATACGGTGCCCAATATCCTTTGTCACTACATATAAGATGACGTTTGAAGTATAATTGGAAGAAAATAATGTATTGCTGAGTCCATATTGCAAGTATCTGTTAGAAAAGAAAGTAATAATTGTACCTGTCACTTGCTGTGTAACAATTATGATCTAGAAATATCATCTAGTTTGGGAAAATTCCTGTCTCAACATTATATTATATATAATATACCGAAGCTGGTGTCACTCTGAGCTGTGCATTCAGCTTGGTTTGCAACTTTACATTGGTGAAAACCTCTGTTCTTGCACACTGACTCTCCAGTTCTCAGTAAAATGAGGATGTAGCACATCAGGTGGATATACGTGCTTTTCTCATCTGGGTTACAGAAAGACAGTCATTCCTACCAGATAACCCTGTGAAAATGTAAATTCCTCCTCAGTTTCTGGCGACTCACTTTGCTGTGACAGACGGAGCCTAGAGAGTAAGCCAGCAGTGAGACACTCTCTCGTGGTTTAACCTGAGCTAGCAATATAACCATGACAGACACTTGCTCACTCCCCCACCGCCCCCAAACAGGGGAGAGAATCAAAAGGGAAGAGAGAAACTTTGACTGAGATAAACACAGTTTAATAAAATAACAAAATACGAATACACTACTAGTATATATATATATAATAGAAATAGAATATAAAATAAGAGATACTCAATGCAATTCCTCACAAACTCCATCCATACCAAGCAGCCAGTCCCAGGAAACAGCACCTGGTCCTAACAGCTGATCCCAGAGAAGGAGAAAACAGGAAAAAGGCAGAAAGGCTCAGAGGCCTCTACAAAATGGCAAGATGGCAAAAGGCCGAACTAAAGAAACTCCCAAACGAACTCCCCCAAACAGGTCCCAGCTGCAACAGAGAGCGAACAAAGAAGACAAGAGAGAAACCGAAAGATTCTGACTCTCGTTAAATATGAAGCATGACACTACTGGCATAGAATACTGTTATCGATCAGTCTGGGTGTCAGTCAAGCTCTGCTCCATCCATGCCCCCCTTCCTTGATGCCTCACACCTGTGGGCAGAGTGCTCAGAATGTCCTTCGCTATCAGACCAGAGCAATTAAAAACATTAACTCTGCACTGGGGTGTTATCTCTTGTGCTAAAACTAAATTCAAACAATGACTGTCCTAGCTACAGAAATGTTTCTAACTGCATGGAGAAAATTAGCCCATTTTCAGTCAAACCAGCACACACTCTATTATGCAAAGGTGACCTGTTCATAGGGTTCCCTATAACAAGACCAAATAACAGGGTCTTGGATGCTTTTGTGGGGTTAAGGCATGATTTCAGAAGTATTTAAGGAACTACCTGCCAATTATGTCAGTGGCAGTGAGTGCCTGAATATTCTGAAAAAGAAAGTAACTATTCTCTTTGTTGCCTCAATCTATCACCTTGCATACTCCTGCTTTTAAGAGTTAAAGACTTCTCATAGGGTCTTGCAGGCAGCTGTTTTATGGGTGGAGCAGATGAGCTGGGTTTTTCCCATTTGCATGCTGCCACCACCACACTTAACAGAACAGACAAAACATACTGAAGGCCAGAAAAAGCCCAGATTGACATTCCTTACTCCAAAAGACTTCCAGGGTGGCATTTAGAGAAATGGATTGGCTTATGAACTACTAAGACACAGGGAAGAAGGAGATCATCACGACTCTCTGAACTTGTCAGGGACCAGTGCTGGCCTGTGCCAATGACAAAGTCAATAAAGGACCATAAGGTAGGTAGAAAATCAGCACAGCTGATTGGAAATCTCTTTGGAACCCATCTTTCTTTCTTCTCAGGCATATTTAGTCTACCTTCTCAAATGACCTCTATCACAAGAGCAGGTGGCTGGCAGGAAAACCATCTCTGCTACTTTCAGAGCTTCGGACCCTTTCAGCACCTGCCAATTCTTGGATGATCATTCTTTAGGCTATTACTGGCAAATTTCTGTTCTTTGACAAATCCTTTAGGTAATGTGGACATGACAAATTAAAGAATTCACCTTCAGCATGTATTTGCTGATAAAGTGAAAAGATTTTATATGTATGTCAGTGAAAGATGATAAACACAGTATTCCAAACTGTGTTCAGGAAAAGTTTGGACAACACTCTTAGATATATGGCTTAACTTTTAGATTGCCGCACATGGAATCAGTAGTTAGACTCAACGATCTTCATGGATCCCTTCCAACTCAGGATATTCTATGATTCTATGCTTTTATTAAACTGGAAATTAAAAAAAAATACTTTGCAGTGTGAGCCTGGCTTCAAATGGTGAACAGCTTGCTAGTAAGTCTGTTTTCAGTTTTGCCCTTAACCTGGATGATTTGGCTTCCACACAGAGGCTAAAAAGACTATGACACTTTAGTTTGGAAACAAAATAAGCAGGGGAGAAGAAGTTTGGGAAAACTGCATAAAATCATAAATGGTAGGGGGAAATGTCAAAGCAAATTATGATAATTATTTTTTTGTTACAGTGCAGAGAGTAAGGGCAGCAAATGATTTCCAAGTTAAAAAAACTACATGAAATACACTTAAAGCAAAAACGAAGCACGTTTCCGTACATGTAATTATAGTAGGGGATGTGTTGCCATAGTCTTCTAAAAAGCCTGAAGGTATAATTTTAGTTCAAAAAGGTCACTAGATATATTGACAGAAGACAAGCCCAGTGTTTGACATGACACAGTAGTTACCAGCTTGGGAAATCCCTTTGCAAATGATTACCAGCACCTGGGATGTTGTACCAGCAGAAGGATCATTTGTGTTCCTGTTTATCAAACTTTCTCCATAAGAAAACTATTAAGATTCTTCCAGTGGTCTATAAGACGTATGCTTCTGGGGCAGGCAAACCTCCCCCAGGTTTGCGCAGTACTGTATTTGTGTTCTTATGATTATGATCTATATACACAAATATATACTTTGATCAAGGTCACCTGTAAAGTAACCATGAGTCTCTGGCACAGCTCATAGCAGAGAGCAGGATGTCTTTATCTTCCTCTGCGGTGTCAGAATGGTTATACATTTCCCATGCAAAATTCCATTCCTTATCACTTCCCACTGCAACGCCATAGCAGCAGACCGTTCTTCTAATTAAAAAGGGAATTCTGCAAAGCAAAATATGATTTAAAGGTATTGTATAGTTGTAAAGTCAAAACCAACAGTTAACATGTAACTGAAAACAGATGCTTATTTACAGTTAAAAGAGGTACGAGAAAGGAAATATAAAATAGCAATCTAAATAAAGCTAGAAAATTTGTTTGCTTTATTCATGATTTAAACATTTTAAAAGCATGCAGTTTAAAGGCAAACCAAAACCATCTTTTAGAACAATTGGACCAAGCTATTTTGTGTACATACAGTGTCAATGCCATTGTTTCACATCAGAGCCAAGGACGTGGATCACACCATTAAAGAGTGTGCGGCTGCATGTAAGCATCATCCCAGACAAGCCCTTTCGAAGTTTCTTCAGTGAATGTATACAGTGGGAGGAGCCATGTGCAGCACAAATGAAAACAGAAGGGACATTTGTCCACGCAACATCCTATTACTCCCACCCCAGGGGAGGGTCCTCAACGTGGTGATGAATTTAAAAACAGAAACTAAATGCAGACATTATCACTGTAATACTCCATGTGCGAAGGCTGAACATAAAATTTCTCCTGTGTCAATGATGTATTCCTGACATTAAGACATTGTCAACACTTTCCAGTGACAGCAATGTATTCTACTATTCAGGCTATCTGAAAACAGTTTAAATTAATGGTATTTTGGATTAATTCTCTGTAGGACAATGGGTCTCATCGCTACAAATGAAACATTTAACTTCCCAATGATACTGTTTATCTGCTTAGCGTTACATAAGACCAAGATTGTAAGCAGAGTTATAAAAACTGTCTTCCACCAGATAGACTTGGAAAAACAGAGAAATCTCTGGTCACAAAAGCCATTCTTCAGGCCTCAAACTGAAAGCAGCAAATCCAAATTTAAATATAATTTCAGAAAAATTCCTCTGAGTTTCGATAGATTATCCTAGAGAAAACGGGAATGATACCAGCAGAAAGAGAGACAATATTAGTCAGGAGGAAAGCTACATGACAGTAATCTTCAAAATGTAGAGACAAGCTATAAACTCTGGAAACTCAGAAGGACTAGTGGGAATGGGGGATAGAGTCAGGTGTTTTGCGTGACAGACATCACTTGTTAAGAAGTAAAAATGCAAGATGCAGGTATTTTGATAGTCTTGGGGGGGGGGGGGAGGATTTCACTGGCATCATACAGAAAGTGTGGACATGTTCTTTATTTACTGCAAAAAATAATTTCTATTCTTTTACCTGGATATCTTCTGGAACATAAAGGGATGTGCCACCAAGAATGATACTTACTGAGGTTGAATGGTTATGTCAAGGTAAAGAATAGTCCTGAGAGGAATCCATTTACGACAGGTCTTATATGAGTTACAGTGTCCAGTAATTTGTTTAATAATCATTTCATAATGTTGCAGGAAGAGGCCACAGTAGGGTGATAACATGGTAAAGCTGCTTTGGCTAAAATACAGCTATTTATTTTGCTACTGCAGCTGTTCCAATAGTTTCAAGAAAATGTTGGTTACTGAGTGTAAAGTTGTTCTGGGTGAAGAGCAAATAGACAAGCTCTGTGTGCCATTTGGCTGCAGCTCTGATGTTTGGTGCCGAAGGCAGGCAGCATGGGACAATGGTCTACTGGCTGGTGACATCTATGGCGGCCCTGAAGTGTTTTGTGTTGTGTAGTTCACAGAGGAAGTCCACTGTGGTCCAGTGGGACTTTGGAGCTTGAGGTTATATTAGATTGGGAAGTGGGGTTTATTAGTCTTGATATTTTTTTTCTGGGAGTGGTTGTGTGGCTTGATATTACTGGACTGCCAGGATTGTCTCATTTCTGGATCTTAGGGAAGATGCAAAAAGCTGCTGGGAAGAAGGGTGGATTATTTTACAAAATTTTCCTGGAACCAATGCAGAAGTGACATAGTGATTTCTCAACTTTTGAGGGCAACAGCAGTATACGGTTATTTACCTTTAGTAAATAACTGAAATTGTCTCTCCCTCTAGACTCACTTCCTTTTCTCAAAAGAAGACAAGCCAGTAACAGCATCACACGGATTACATTAATTTAGTGAGCTCCACTCCTATAATTTAAAAAGAGTTAAACTGAGAAACTGGCTGGAAATCATGGCTCTTGGCCTCTTATCTCCATGGAATAGATAAAAATGCACCATATCAAGTCCAGTTAAGTTCTGCCAGGAACTGTTTGGAAATGTTCAACTGAAAGTTGATCTGACAGGGAAAAGCATTACTCCCTTCCACGGATGTGAGAATCCTACTGGGTTCCACCTGTGGCGGAACAGCTATAGTGTGCTGTTAGGAATTTTGCTCTCAGAATGGAGAACATAAAGACATTTAAAGGGATCTGTGAACTATGAGTCAAAAGTTTATTGTGCCCTTTTCTATCCAGCATATGAAAAGCCTCCTCTTTAACTGAACGGGAACTGTGAACTGTCATTTGAAACCTAAGAAGTGTCCTATCTCCCATGTTGGGTTTTTTTTGCCTTAAAACCTAATCATTTTTTTCACTTAATAAAATTCATAGTTACATTTTTTCCACACTTATAGTTTTGTGAAGGGTAAGGCTGAGAAGTCCCTTTGAACTTATCTCACTGCCAGGAAGGACAGCAAAATTAATCTTCTCCATTTAATTCAAAAACAGATCAGCTAATATATTTCACAGACTTTTCAGCTCTTTAACTCAGATAAGTTATGTAGTATTCCACCAGGAAAAAAACCTATTTCAAATATTATTAATAGGAGAAGATAGGTGATTGGTTTGAAAACCACCTGAGAATTCAGCATAGCATTGTTGTTTTTAGTACGGGATAGTAAGAATATCTCTCTGGAACATAACAGAATGTATTTGGGCTATTTAAACTTCTCGGTTTAGCTGAGAAGAACAATTTGGTTTTTATGAGGATGATCACTATGAAGCTATTTTAAAAAAACCCACAAACATAAAAGTACAAGTTCAGTTAACTTAACCAACTACATACATCAACAGAGATACCAGTAACAACAAAATATTTATTCCAACAAATAAAAATTATAATAAATTTTAAATATTCACTCACCATTGCCAATACTATTTAACTATTGCATAGAAAAGCATAAAAAGAAAAGAGGGAGGAGAAGAAAATAAGAATTTCAATACATCGGAAATTTTCTTTAACAATGCAATACTCAAATACAGGAAGTCTGCTCCTGGTAGAGCCCAAACTCCATCCTCACAGACCAGGAGGAACCTGACTGCCAGGCTCCAATATCAGCATAAGAACTGAGAGCTGTTCCCAGCACCTCTTTACGCAAATACAGCCCATGCAAGGCAATTTGATGGGCTCACCATGGGCAGATGTTTGTATCATACAAACACCATTTCACTTGGTATTGCTAAAAGAAGCTTAGAAACTGAGTTGGTATACAGGATAACCTTAAGGCTGTACTGCAGCAAAGAGACTGGACAATATGGGATATTAGCCCTCATCTGAGGTTCATCTGTTATGTAGCTAAACAGATTCTGCTCTTCATGACAAAAATCTGCATCCTCCAGCCTCTAAAGTCCATGTGAAAAGCAATAATTATGAAATCATCCTAAAGCTGGGATCTGGGGAAGAGGATAGGTTAGGGGGGGGCGGGCACGGTTAGGCTTAAGTTCTATCTTTCTATCGAGAAAGAAGAGCAGCAGACAGGAGTATTTCTCATTCTGCCTCCCCCATGTCAGAGCCTTTTAACTTTTCATCTCCCTTAGGCATGCACACCTCTAAGAACATGTTATCATTCTTACTTGTACTCAGGGTCATCCATCCACTTAGCATACAGCTCAGATGACAGGTTCAAACAGTCCTGGAGGCCCAGCCAGCATGCTGTTCCAAAAAGTTTTTCCAAATACACTCTTGAAAGGAAGCCAAAATAGCAAGAATAAAAGATATGTATTCCACATTTGGAGTACTTGAACTGTGCTTGACCAGCACAGTTTCAGCACATGATGTCATTAAGCCAGGAGAACCTCTACTAAAAACAGTTAAGGTTTAATGAAAATAATAAAATGAACTACCAGTAATGGGTTCCTGACATCACGGTTCACAAACATTAGTGAGATGACCAACCTACTATAGTTTTTTGTTTGTTTTATATCATTCTTGGTAGTTTAAGAGACTGGTTGCATCTAGTCCAAATCATTCTGATACTCAAGACTGTGGCTTCAGTAGCCTTGCAAAATGAACTATTCTAAAGTTCTAGTGGTTGATTCATAAATCACATTTGACGTTCACTGCTGTTCAGTTTTTCCCCAACTATTAATAGCAGCGGCCTGTTGAGCCTGTTTTCGCATAAACAAAAGCTGGTAGCCCACTAAATGGACTGAAAATATGCCAAGCTATTGTGATACTGCAGTTTCATTGGAGGTGTCATCATAACTAACCCACATTTATAGGACAGTGAAAATCACAATTCAGTTACAGTCAAATTAAAGCAGAATACTTACTGAGCAAAATAGTCATCTTCCAAAGCATCAACATCTTGATGAATAAAACCTGCATAATAATGGTATATTGGCAACATTCGCTTTAAAAGGTATTTCTTTTAAAAGAAGGGAAAGAAAAATTACTTTAATTTAGATGCAAGTTTTTCTTTTACTGTATTGTTCTTTACTTAGATTTATCCTAAAAATTTACTGCTATTAATTTCTCGACAATACAGCACATTAAAACAAAGTATATAAATTTGGTCTAAAATTCAATACATCTGTACATCCATTCAAACATGGAATTTACCACTTCACATCACTAGGACCTTAGAACTCATTATGAAAGAAAACAAATGCTCATTCTCAGAGAAAAAGATGGAAAAGTTCTCACATATTTTAAACATAAGTACCTCCTCCTATTTAAAAAACAACAAAAAAAGCTTGACGAAATCATGCAAAGAGCATGACAAGAACTGTGACCCATCATAGTCTTCACTATATTCATTTTATTCTGACTTATTTAAATAGTCTAGCATCTTTGCTATAATAACTAAAAAAAAAAAGGTGATACCTTTAAAAGTGGATATAATTCATAGTTCTTCAGAGTACTTTCCAAATTCTTAGGTACTAGGTTTGACAAAACCACATTCCATACGAAGAGTTCATCTTCTTTGGCAAGGTACTTTGTTAGTTCAAGTGCTGTTTCAATCTGAATGTATCCAAATCTGTTTCAAGACAAAACCTCATGCTTGAGCGTACCTATTCACATTAATTACCTACCACGAATTTCTGTTTATTTATGAAACTGACAATAAAACGTCAGGATATTGCATGGAAAGTGACCTAGAAATTATGTTGGAATAATAAAATAAATACAAAACAGTGGTGCCTTTAAGTGCCACTGTCAAAGTTATAGAACAATCGTGGCAGTAAGCATGGCATTATGCAGACTGTATTCTGCTAGTGTCTGTAGGATACAATAGAGGCACATTTACAGCATGCTTCAGTTTCACTAAATCAAAAGCAAGTAAAAGAGCTGTGTTAAGAGCTACAATACATTTGTATTTTTCTTGCTAAACAACATATTTTCATTACAGGTTCTTTTGTGGAATATACATTATTGTAAAAATCAAACAATTTAGTTCACATGCATGCTATCCTTGGAATTAGCAACCTCAGCAAGGCACTTATGTGCCTCACTGTGGAATTCGTAAGGAATTCATTCTTTCCTGATAAAATTCCAATTCAAGCTCCTCTCCTCCAGAACAGGAGCATTTCTAGTGTACTTCCATAGAAGCACAGTTATATTCCTTATTACATACTAGGTTTGAGCTCTCTTAT